>NC_079394.1:2562322-2614822 GCF_029220125.1 Pseudoliparis swirei
AGGAAAGAGTGACGAAGATGACGTGCGTTGTATCATTCACCGCAGGATGTCAACACAAAGCCTGCTTTATGTTGTTACCCAAATGCAGGCGTTTCTAGAGGGACATTTGTAAAGTGCAAGGCTAGCCGAAACAGATGGCGTTTCCTAGTTTCCAGTTTGTGGAGCACTCGCATGGCTAGAACTCTTATACCTCACCTCACTTCACCTCAATGTTGGCCGTGTGAAGAACCAGCGTAAGCAGATGAGAGACGATGAGCAGCTCTCCGCGGCCAATTGAGGAAACAGATTTAGGGGCGTGTAAATGTAAAAGCAATGACTTTTATTGTGAAATCCAAAGCCAGTAGTATACTTTCCAACAGTAAAATCCCCAGGAGGTTCTGTTATCGGACTAGCTGTGCAATGAGCTGTTAGTTCATGATGTATTGGTGTAGGCAGCCTTTGAAGACGGAGATTTTTCTCCCAGTGCCTTTCTCTATTTCTCTATTCGTTATTCCCACAGATCTCATCTTTTCTGTTTTCATCTGTACATTCACCGTTTCTGTTTCATTACTCTGTGTTGAAGGTGTGACATCACAGCATCGTTGCTATACGTGGAGCAGCTGATGTGGAGCGTGTGTAAAAGTCCAGAGGCCTTGGTGCGCTCCAATCCCTCTACGGCGATTGCCATAATAGCGGGCGGATCAGACTGGGTGTACCAAATCCACAGCCTGTGTGACCAACTCCTGACAGTCCTTGTCATTGGCACTGCACCTCTATCTTTGCTGCATAGGTGGGTATGCACAGTAATGTTTGGTTATCCAACCGTAAGATAAAAGAAAATATTACCCAGACAGACCAAAATGTTTTACTTTTCCTAAAACGCAAGTTAAAAGAGGTCGTTACGTGGTCATAGCCATTCAGTCTGGACTCTTATGTCCTGATTACCTTCGCATTGAAAATGCCGAAGGTTATGTTTTGGTCGGCGTGTATTTATTTATTTATTTGTATGCGTGTTACTCGCATAACTCAAAAAGTATTAAACCGAATCGCATGACATTTGGTGGCATGATTGGTTATTATCCGGGGACCATTTGATTAGATTTTGGGATCGATCGGGTCAAAGGTCGAGGTCAAGGTCATGAAAAGGTCAACATTTTCTTTTTACCATAGCGCGATCAATTTCTATCCAATTGTCATGCAACTAATGCCAAAATGTTCATAATTCAATGCCCAATCTTGTGATATGCGAAGGTATGCGCTCTACCAAGTGCCCGTTCTAGTTGACCATGGATTCGGTCAATGCATTTGACTTAACATGACTTGGCTGGCAACTTTATGTAAAATAATAATAATAAAATACATGATTATTATTATTATTAAAATACAAGAATCACACAGGAGGATGTGTTTGGTTTAATGATCTCATTGCCTGAAGATTTGTGATGACCAAACAAAAAATATTTTAAAAATATTGATGAATTGTTTAAAATTGCTTCGTGTGATCTTAATTCTTCCAGGATATTTATGAATAATCCTGAGAAAGAATCCACGCCACGTCCGCCCGACAGCCATGTTGTCCACTGGCTGAACGCTATCAACCCCGACCTCTTCTCAGAGCGGGCCATACGGTATGTAAAATACTTCCATCGCACCATCCATCAGCCATCACACAGGACGTACGCAATGGCAAGTTCACACACACACACACACACACACACACTGGTATGCTGCACACCTCCACCCACTGTATACAAAAACATGTGTGTTTGTGTGTGTTACAGTCACACGCTGTACGTGCAGATGTATTACCACACTTAGCCACCGCTCAGGGCTTCAAGCTCGAGTTGCTGTGGTAATATAACACAGATGCGAGCTGAGAAAGAAAAAAAAAAAATTATAAATAAACTTCTGTAGCTGCTGACACTGATTTTGTTTACGTCGATGGTTGCTAAGGGCTTTACACATGAGGCGTCAACAGCGCGCACGGCGACGTGCGTGAATGTGTACATGCGTGCGTACACGTGTGTCCGGTTACTGTTGCACTCCAAGGTGCAGTCAATCAATCCCCCCCCAACCCTGACTCCACCCTCCTCCCCTCTCATCTCCCTCACTGCCAGAAGTGATGTCATGCGTGCTGATGGAGCACAAATCAAACTCTCATGCTTCTAAGTATTGAAGAGATGAAATTAGTTTATTTTTATGACCTCTTTATTTCTTCGCTCCTACCTCCTGCCTGCATGCAAAGGGGCCGGGGGGCCTGCCGGTGGCCCGGGGCCAGTTCCACAGGTCCTCGTGCAGGCGTCGGCCTCTGTGGCCAGATCTCTTCGCAGTCCATAAAACAAAAATTGTGATGGTTATTTAATAAAACAAGCATTACAGGCTATAAAGAAAGTATCTGAAGTTCTGTTCTGGCCTTAAGTATGTTTCTAAATGTTCCCACATGCATCTTTCTTCTTGCCTTTGTGCGAGTGTGTGTGTGTGTGTGTGTGTGTGTGTGTGTGTGTGTGTGTGTGTGTGTGTGTGTGTGTGTGTGTGTGTGTGTGTGTGTGTGTGTGTGTGTGTGTGTGTGTGTGTGTGTGTGTGTGTGTGTGTGTGTGTGTGTCTGTGTGTCTTGGTTCTGTAAGCTGACCCTGCGCTGGAGCCGGGGAGATTTATCAGAATAGTTAAAAGAGGATTTCTTCTGGATTTGCAGTCCTAATCATAAATTGCCGTGTCAGATTGTGGAATATTTTTCCTCAGTCAAGCAGCAGGGCTCAAATGGAATGGTTAATTTCTGGGCACACGCCCCTCTATCCCTCCCACCTCCTCGTTCTTCAGAAACACTCTGTCCATTCTTTTCATTAGATTTTATTGAGATGTATAAAATAATATGCAGGGACACACATTTCAGCATGCCCTCACACTTGCACACATATATAACCACAAGCACAGGCTCTGAAGGGTGCACACACACACACACACACACACACACACCAAGGATACGGCTCATTACCCACAGCTGGCTGCAGCCTCTTGGTTATACAAAAGATGTAGGAGGGGGGTACTGCTGTATATTCATGTATTTGGCTGTCTCCCAAATGTTAATTTGGTTTTAGCTGGCCGCGATTAGAGCTAATTCCTTCCCGGTGCACACTATAAGTAATCGAGAGTTAAGGCATTTGCGGACTAAGCTCATATCAGGAGTGAGTGACACTGAGGGAAGTTACAACTGTAGCATAAACACTATTCCCTCCCAGATTGTCATCCAAGACAGCTGGGATTTCAGTGTCTTTACTCGTGAAGCTCCTCCCTCCTTTGTAGCCTCCTGCTAAATGGACTTCTATCTGGACCCTCACCTGACACTGCAGAACTGTCAACTTTGTTTTCCTTCCTCCGCTCTCAGAGACGGCCTCGTGGGCCAGGCAGCGTCTGCATGTCAGCTGAGGTTGCTGACCTCTGACCCAGGATGCAATCCCAGGTTGCTGCTGCGAATGCTGCTTTACAACGACTGTCACCTGCCCAGAATCCTCCTGGAAAACTCTCGTGAGTCGGTTTTTGTAGGTGTACAGGGATCGGTGTTAACGGATGATGGGAACAGTGCGTGTGTGTGTGTGTGTGTTCTTATTATTTTATTTTATTTTATATACTTTTATTAATCCCCAAGGGGAAATTAGTTCTCTGCATTTAACCCATCCTTAGTTATTAAGGATCAGTGGGCTGCAGTGATGCGCCCGGGTCCCCGGGAAGCAACTGGGGGTTCAGTGCCTTGCTCAAGGACACTTCGACTTGCAACTAATGGGGAGAGCGGGGATCGAACCGACAACCTTGGGGTTGCAGGACGACCCTCTTACCCCACTGAGCTGTAGTCTATCGTATTATAAATGTGGAGGAGGTGTTATCTGTCTGCAGTAGTTATTTCAAACAGCCAGACAATGGGTAGGCCATTTAGCTTGCCGGCTAGCTCTCAAGCTAATTAGTTTCCTTTTATAAGGCAGATTTAATGTATTTTGAAATGAGCCACAGAGCAACGACGTGATTGAAATAAGAGCTGCTGCGAGAAACGCGAGCTCTATAACTGAACGGGGGAACGCCGTGGCTTGTGGGTACATGTGCTGTTCGTGCTGAGCTGTCATTCCTTGAGCCACTTTCATTAATATTTCCATTTTTATAACACTGGACACACAGAGCCGATCCCCCGGGGGCCACGTGCGGGATGATGTTTACCGATGTCTTAATTATGGTGCTGTAAGATCCTAAGCGAGTTATACAGACCTCAGATGAGCTCTATCCATTTTATGAAGTTATCATCAGCATCTTTGCCATCATCATCATTTTCACCTTGGTCACCATCATCACTAAATCAATAGAGAGCAGTAATAAACACAAAACAGGCCCGGGCGAAGCACACGCGCCGACCTTTAAAGATTTCCCCTTCGTCCACCTCCCCTCCGCACCGGCAACAGTCTAACCTTTAAAGACTGTTGTGCACTCGCACATTAATTCACATTATAGCGACCTCATTAATAACAACTCTCGCTGTCTCGTCCCCCCGCTCGCTCTGAGTCCGGCTCAGAAGCTCTGCGATGCTTCTCTCCCGTTGCCGTAAATCAACGCTGGAAGCGCTGACTGGCGCGTTATCACGGCGACGGGCTAATTAACCAGGAGGCAGACGGACAGACGGAGCGGCTCGCCCGAACGCACTCCCACAAGCCGCCGCATTTCCCCATAAGCTGCAGTTGAAACACTAGGACAGTATCTCTCACACGCTAACGCTATTTCATTACCCGCACTTTTTCAATTGCGTTGTTGCTCTTTAGCCCGTTTAAAAATACATTAAATCTGCCTTATAAAAGCAAACTAATTTGCTTTAGAGCTAGTATTATATTTGTTTGTGTGTGTGTGTATATATATACATATATATACTTCATTTTGTATTATATATTTTACTTGTATACATCTCTATCTTTCATCCCTGTTTTTTATATTTTATATTTTATTCTCGTGTGTTTAGTTTATTGGTGCTGCTACTGTGACGACAAATTTCCCCTTGGGGATTAATAAAGTATATATCTATCTATCTATCTATCTAGCTAGCAAACTAAACGGCCCACCCATTGAATCACAATTTGAAAAAGTAACTATTGCAGACGGATAACACCTCCTCCACATTTACAATATAATAGACTGCAAAAAGCATGCACAACACACACACACACACACACACACACACACACACACAGCCCTTTTTTATTATCATCAGCATGTCTGCTTCCAATTAAAGAGGTTGGCAGAGAGGGCCCTCGTGACTCGTTGACTGGTTGTCCGGAAGATAAACAGGTGTATGGATTGGCTGTGTATCAAGATCGGATAAGCTGAGAGACGGAGAGCGAGGAGAAGACGGCGAGGGCGTTTGGAGAAAGAAATCGACGCAGAAACACAAACACAAACCCATTAGAACCACTGCGTTCTGCAGAAATAGTGGAAAGATATGCGTCAGCACACCGTCATCAGTTTTCTCTGAAGTCACCTGCTGCCCGATAATGGGATCGTTATTAAAAGGCACATTATGATATTATATTGTATTTCTAGAAGGCTGATTGTAGGTGAGGTTGGTCGACCACTTTTGAGAGTGTGTGTTGTTACTGTCACTGTACGGCAGCTAATTCAGCCCTGCTATCTTAAAATAGTCCCGCATTAGTCAGAAGGAAGTTGTGCTGCCCTCCATCATTGACTGCTGCTCTCCCATTCAAATATCCGCCATCTCCCCCACAGCAGCCTGACAGACTGCTGGATGTCTGCCACCTCTGGAGCAACGGGCCTTTCCTCAGCAACCCTTGTCAACTTAACACACAAAACACATATATAGACATCCATATGGTTTACACAAGCGCACACCTCCATCCTCAGCGCTGTGCGTAGACAGCAACCCCCACAAGGACGCCCTGTCAAAACCTCTTCCTTTTCACTTCCTGTCTCCATGCACTGCGGCGTCTTTGAAATCTTTTTTTTTTTGTGGTCTGTTTTTCTTTTCTCCATATAACACAGATGGAGGGTTTTTCTTCCCCTTCTATTTCACAATGCCTTTTGTTCACCCTTTCTGTTAACACGTGTCAGGTTGGGCAGCCTTGACATTTTCCAATGTGTTTTTGTGCAACGAAATCATCGGATAGGGTTTTATATCTTTCACTACCTGCCTCCATGGGGTTGATATTTTCAGATTCGTAATTCGAAAAACATTCCGATTTTACACTCAACCTACACACACCCTAACTGAGAACATATGTGCATACGAGCAAGCCTCTTCCTCTCTTTCCGTATCCTGTTGATTGATTATGCGTGACAAATGTTCATGAATATCAAGATTCTGTAAATCTTTTGACATTTTGATTGCCCACACATTTATTGGTATTGCGAGCGGAAGAGTCTCACTGACTCGGACGGACTCCTTTCTTCTCAGATGTTTGCCAAGAGAGCTGCTTAGAGATGTCTGCGGAGAGCTGCAAGGCGGGCGATGACTTCAAAGTCGCGTTGTTCAACCTCTTCAGTCGCCTGAATAATGTTCCCAAGGCCTTGACTCAGATCCTTCAGCCGTACCTGGAAAGGTCGCACATATGGGAACATCTCTACACACTGGCAGGTAAAGTAGAAACCAGCTGCTGCACGATGCCGTGGTTCAGGAGTCCTGACAGACTGTGGACTATGTGGAACCTGTGGCTCAATTTCAATATGTGTTTGCCACAGTCTGTGGATGTTGTCTCCAGGTTCGGCTATGGAGCTCAATTAGTGTGGAAAAAACACAAAATCAAATAGTTGAATTTGACATTACATGACATGACATGTCATTTAGCAGACGCTTTTATCCAAAGCGACTTACAATAAGTGAATCAACCTAGAGAACAAACTAAGAACAACAAGAATACAGGAAGTAACATTTCTTCAAGAAAGTCAAACTACAAAAGTACCATAAGTAATACTATGAGTAATAACATGAGTAATACCATATGTAATAACATGAGTAATACCATAAGTAATAACATGAGTAATAACATGAGTAATACTATAAGTAATACCATAAGTAATACTATGAGTAATAACATGAGTAATACCATACGTAATAACTTGAGTAATACCATAAGTAATACTATAAGTAATACCATAAGTAATAACATGAGTAATACTATAAGTAATACTATAAGTAATACTATAAGTAGTACCATAAGTAATACCATAAGTAATACTATAAGTAATAATATGAGTAATACCATAAGTAATAACATGAGTAATACCATAAGTAGTACCATGAGTAATACTATAAATAAGAGCCATTTAAGTGCCACTGAAGTGCTAATCTGTGTTTTAATCCAGATATAGTTGAATTTTAAGGGTTTTTACTGAACATAAACAACATACATCAAGTACACATATTTATAATGAAAAATAAACGTTGTCTTAGTGATCAGTCATCGTGTTCATCCGACTCGTGGGCAGCTCGCCATCTTCATCTGATACAAATTTGTATCAGCTCAAAAACCTGACCTGTACGAAAGGTCACATAAAAACAGTTAATTCAAAACACAAAAAAATGTTAACAGCAGGAACCAGAAGCGCTGACACAGTCAGGGAAATACAAAGGAAAAGAAAAACCACCACACAAAATTCACTTCAAAGTAATGGAGGTACACTCGCGCTGCACTCGGCGCTGTCTGCACCCAAACCAAACAGGAAGTGACCTCCCTGACCCGGATATTTATTAGGACTCGGGTCCTGGATTGGCCAATTAAAAGATTTTCCTCCCTGAACCAATCAGTGGGTTACACATGCCTAACCCTAAAAGCTATAGTCCTCTTGTATAATCGTAGTACTGCGCTACCCTGCATTGTGTAATATAGAATGAAATACTGTTTTTGCATTATTTATACACTAAAATGTTCATTTGTTTTCACTAAAATGTCTTTTTACCGCAGCAGGGCAGCTTTAATGTAATTTTTAAAGTATTAAGTATTTTCATAGCTCATTTGTTCAGTGCTATTTGATTTATAAGTCAGTACACCTGTTCTGTTTATTATTTATTTTCCTCTTGGAAGTGATGACAAAATACCAATTCAGGATCATTCTCACTTTTTATTAATTGCAAAACAGATTTTCACACCTTCTCAAAATGTATTAGATCTATTTCTAAATATGCCCGCCCATATATCATTTGAAATGTATATAAAAAGGTCAGTGTTGACTAAAGCATGACTTTAATATACTCAAAGACAGCAGTTACTCCCCAACTCTTTGTTTCCGCCTTTCTCTGAAGCTTTGATGCAGAGCTTAGTCAGAACCCCCGTGGAGTATGGAGCCCTTTCTGGTGGTGATTTTGATATCCTGGGTGACTGGTAATTACTGGAGCATAAATTAGGGTGATTGGAGATGAGTATTTGGATGGAGACGGAGCAAAAGAGGGGTCGACAGAACATTCTGAAAGTCATCCAATCATCGTTTATCCTCACGGGGTAATTAGGTTAATTATTGGACTCTGCCAAATCTTTGTATTTTAACTTTGGTTACAGGATACCCCTAGAGTTAACTTTCATAGATTACGTTCGCTATTTCTCCACTCACTCGGATGTTTCATCACACGGCAGCAAGTTGTTTTGAATCAATACGCCAGTCAATACGGTAGCGGGCGGTAGAAAGTCTGAGAACCAAGTGACTTTGAAAAATAGGTCTAGGTCTCACCTGCCGCCGAGCGCATCTCCTTCCAAAAGCTTTATCATTTTCTGTTCCGCTCTCCTCCTTTTGCTGTGGGTCTGAGGTCACACATTAGTTAAACGTCCCTGGAGATTTCAGTGCACTTCCAGAACCTTCAGAGCACTATATCTCTCTGTCGTAGCCTTTGGTTTTACAGCTGAAGCCGTAGCAAGTTTATCGGTGCCATGCAACTTCACGCTGTAGCTGCTCCGCTATCAATATGAGCGGGATACCAAAGGGCAAAGCCACGAAAGACAGAGTGCACCTGGAGAAGGTTTCAAGAGTTCTATTGTCGGACCACCTGGGTTTCATCGAGAATATCTGAATTCAAGTTGGCATTAATCCATTATTGTGTCGATATTTCAACAGAATAACTTTGCACTGTGCGAGCTGTACTCTGTATTTTCTCGTTGTTCAAAACATTTTGTATTTTGTGACGCAGACTGAGTGCGCGACGACTTGGAGGACTATTATGTAGCCCACTCTCCTTTGGTAGCAATCATAAAATTTGATCTACCCTTCATTTTTACGTCAATAATATGGCATGTCTCCTTGCCTTTGACAAGTTTACAAGTTTAAACCGTTCGTGATTTAAGACCTAGCACAGTGATAAACTATATTGTAATAGAATCCTATTAAATGTTAGTATCAGGCCTTATTTTTCATTATGTACTCAGAGACGTCTTTGTACTGCATGACTACTTCTAAAAATAATTTAAAGTAGTTGTTCTGCTTATTAAATTCAACTGGACATCATTTCTGCAGTTGATTACTATTCATTCTCTCAAGTAACGACTCCGCCTGCCAGACGGCACACGTACTGTTGGAGGACACAGCTACTTTTCAATGAGTCGGAAATGTGTATCGGGCGAGGCCGTTGATTATCGTATCCTGTGTCATGTGTCATAGTGGACGGAAAACCAACATTGCATTTGGGACCCATCGCAAAATATATATTTTTTACCTTTCCCGCCCTGTTCCCTCACGTCTGTGACTTTGACCAATAGGAGCACAGGGTCCTCTTCCATGCATATGCATATGCTTTCCCCAATTCAAGACAACCAGCGGCCAATGTTTGTTTACATTTTTGTTACTGGAAATCAGTTCCTTGTCCCTCTTTTCTGATTGGTTGAGGACCAGCATGTCAAGGTAATACGTCCTTAGCAAGGACTTATTACTCTACACTAATTAATCTGACAAAGTGACCATCGTAATAGCCCAAAATATTCTACCGGCATGACGTTAATTTGTTGATGGACGAATCAGCCTAATTCCTTTTATTTTTTACTAATTCAGCCTAAAAGCCATGGTTACTATGATACAATTAATACGGTCTTACATCTTCAATGTGATGCTTTTTTCAGCCACCCTTCTTTACGCACTGCTTTCTTTTTGCCTTTTTTTTCCAGACACGACACCGGCTGTACCTGTCGTGATCCGCTGTGTGCGGACGACAGTCACCGAGTCAACCAACAGCCTCTTGGTACACCTGGTCTCCATGGTGACGGGCTGGCAGACCACAGAGGAGCCCAGCGGAGCCTCGTTCAAGCAGAATGTACCGGAGAGCGTCACAGCTAAAATACCCAAGGAGTGGAACTACACGCCACTGGAAGCACGGGGAAAGGAGACCAGTAAGAGTACGCACACACGATGTGTCACATGTTCAAGAGAGGTTGCAGACATCGTGGGGTTGTTTTCCAAAAAATAACATGTATGTCTCCTTCCAGCTGTCATATCCGGAATCATTCAGGCCCTGTCCTTCATTTTCACCAACCTGCCCTCGGCCGTCGCGTCCGTGCCTCTCCCCGTCCGCTGCCTCTTCCAAGTGGCAGAGAAGCACCTCTCCCAGCATGCCCGGCAGCTGCGCTTAATGGGCCTGTTACTCTGGGCCCTGTTAGGCTGTCTGATCCGGGGCCTGGAGGACTCGGACACACTGGAACAGATCAGTGGTCTGGCTCTGGACCGCGGCGTAAAGGAACCCCTGTACCTCCTGGCTGAGTGCTTACAGGCGACCATGGGCATTCAACAGAAGGTAAGCACGAGGGTTAATCAAACAGAAATGAACAATAACACAACTATTTTTTTATAAATAGGTCATTTTTTACAATTTACGATAATGTAGTGTTCTTGCTGAAACTACATACTTATATATACAGCATATGTGTGTGTTTAAAAACCCTTATAGCATGATTTCATCATATTCATATCCATATTACATAATGTGTCTGTTCTGCTGTTTGCCTGACAGGGCGTTCCCAAACCTGCGGTGCAAAAAGTGCTTCAGGCTCTGGAGGAAAAGAGACCCAAGTGGACAAACATGCAGCTGCAGAAGGCCCGGAAGCTCTGCTCAGAGAGGTGAGAGGTCAACTGCAAGAGGTCAAGGTCAGAACAGTATTGATGTAGTTTACATTGCTGTTGTTATGCTTACAGGAAAGTGCTATGTATGGGTTATCTATCATTAGTCCCAATTGGTCTTGATTATTCATGTGCACCTTCAACAAAGAATGAAGTATAATTTAATTCAGATCACTTTGATCATAACACAGCTTTTTATTAAATTAATTTCCCAGTACAGTGTTTTAGTGATTTATCAATAATAAGATGGGGGTTGAGGGCTGATACCCTGATGAAGGAGGTGGTTGAAACTGATCAAACTGACTGATGGGCGTCGTCAGCTACTCGACATTCAATAGAGATACTGAATAAACCAGTGAAATAAGAATGCAGCTTAGATATGCTTTTTTTAATTGAGCATTCAAATTCTGATGTATCGTATCATCGAGATCATTTTTCATTGAAAAGCTTCATGAGTCTTGTGGTTTGTGGTGGTACATGATGGTAAATGATGGTAAATGATGGTAAATGATGGCAAATGATGGACATGTCGTCTGACTGAGTGGACTGCAGGCCGGAGTGATGGGAAAACAGCTTTCCCTTTGGGCTGACCTCTGACCTTTGGCTCGCCGTTGTGTAGCTCGTTCCCAGAAACTGCGCCTCACGTCGCTCGCAACCGTAATTCAGCGGCGTCACACGACGAGCACAATTACGATCAGTAGAAACAAAATCATAAAAAACAATGAGTAGATCATGGCCAGTTCTCGGAAATGCGCTCTGCTTTAGTAACAGGAAGAAAAGACGAGATGGGGGGGGGCGGTGGAGGGGGGAGGGGGGGTTGAGAGGAAAAGTGAAAGAGGAGCGATTATGTATCACCTGTCGGAGGCATTCAGTGGGATCATTACTATTCATTAAACTAACCTTCACAGGGAAGTGACGCCTAGCTTGTAAACAATCAGAATACACTGCCAGAGAGAGAGAGAGAGAGAGAGAAAAGTAACTCCCAAAACAACTGGCACTCAACTCACTGGCATCTCACGCATGTACACGGACACACACACACACACACACACACACACACACACGGGGTAAACCCCTCAAACAGTTGCCCCCTGTTGAGCCCTCCCACCTCCGTTCCCTCGTCCCACTTCCCCTTCTTCCTTTCTCAACAGCAGCCCCCCCCCCCCTCCTCCTCCTCCTCCCCACGCCAACCCACCTTGTCTTTGCAAAGTAATTTGTAGAGGAGAAGATTATTGTTCTCCATCATGGTGACCCTGGCTGGGCTGACGGGATGCATACACAGATGAAGATGAATGCAGTTATTCCTTGGCGGAGGTCTGCCTCTTTCAGGGCACATCGGCCCTAATGACATGATTGATAGGCTGTCCCGAATCCGGAGGGGCCCTCATTAATCACCCCGCTGACTGAATCCAATCATCTGCTTCACCTGCACAGTGATGGACAGGAAAGGATACAGCGCAGGTGCTGACACGGATGCACGGCCACCGCCGCCGCCGCCGCCGTCGGGCCGCCGGGCAGAAGAACGAGGCGGCGCAAGCGGACGAGAGGGGACTCCTCTTGCTTCGCCACTCTCAATGTCAAGCGGCCAATGGCTGGCCGACAGGCGACACCGTTTCTGCCACCTTATAATTACAAAGGAGAAGAGAGAGGGAGAGAGAGAGAGAACAATGACAGGGAGTGTATGTGATGGGGAAGGTTTGATGGACGGTGGTGTGATATCCATCCGTACAGGAAGGGCAGGAAAACGATGCGGCCGCCGGCGAGGGTTGGGGACCGCACCATGCACGAGGACCTTGACACACAATTACACTCACGCGTACGCGCCGGAGAACACACACACACACACACACACACACACACACACACCAATCGCTTTTAGTGCGCCAACATCCTTCAGTAAAAATTCCCCTATGTATCTCATGAATGGAAATGAAAACCCTGAAAATTATTTAGTTCTCTAACCCTCGATAATTTGACCGTGTGAGCCTTGACCAGACTTTCAGAATGGTTTAGCGGAGCGAAAGATTCTTGGAACTCAAGTGCAACTTAACCCTCCTGTTACCTTTAGGGTCAATTTGACCCCATTCAATGTTTAATGTCGGTGTTCTTTGGGGTCAATTTGACCCCAGGCTGTTTTTCACTGTGTCAAACATATAAGAAATATCAACTTTTTTATATATTTAACCCTCCTGTTGCCTTCGGGTCAATTTGACCCGATTCAATATTTAACCCTCCTGCCGCCTTCGGGTCAATTTGATCCGATTCAATGTTTAATGTCGGTGTTCTTTCGGTGGTCAACAAACAAACATAAAGTACCTCACACTTAAACTTGGAAAACAATATTAATTCTAATAATTTTCTGGAGATTTTAATAGCTGGGGTCATATTGACCCCAAGGGTAAATTATGTCAGTAAATATAAAGGTAACAGGAGGGTTAAACATTGAATCGGGTCATATTGACCCGAAGGTAACAGGAGGGTGAAACATTGAATCGGGTCAAATTGACCCGAAGGCAACAGGAGGGTTAAAGGGCTATTTCGGTAGTCAACAAACAAACATAAAGTACCTCACACTTAAACTTGGGAAACAATATTAATTCTAATAATTTTCTGGAGGTTTTAATTGCTGGGGTCAAATTGACCCCGAGGGTAAAATATGTTAGTAAATGTGAAGGTAACAGGAGGGTTAATTTGCCCTCTGGAGTGAATTATTTCTCTAAAAAAATAAACAATTAATTGTGAATTTGTGTTTTAGTTCCAAATTATCCCCCTATTCCTTCTCTAAAGTCGAGCGTACGTCCCCAGCCAGAGGTGGTATCCAGATCCAAGCTGACGCCCTCCATCTTCCCGTTCCCTCTTCTCTCTCTTTGCCCCACTCTCCCGTTCCCTCCCTCTCCCTCCTCCGTGTCTCTCTCAGCGTGTTCGAGCGAGGAAAGGAAAGCGGAGTCGCTGCGGCTGAACTGACTGAGCAGAAAATAGGCCTGATGCTGCTGGAGGTCTGCCACGAAGCAGGTGGCAGCGACTACCTGAGGCAGATCTATCACATCATCCAAGGCAATGAGGTAGGGAAGCACTCCCTCTCCCCAGCAATTAGGTGGCTGCTGGCCTGAGGCCGCGGGAGGGGGAGGCGGAGGGGAGAGGGCTGCCGCCTGTGTGCAGTCTGCTCGTTCTGATCTTCTGTTGTTCGGGTGACCTCAAGGGTGCAAACCTACAGTGATTTCCTGTGTTTTACGCTCGCCACATGTAGAGTAGAGGGAAACCACGCGGAGTTAACACGTTCACTGCAGAACTCTCTGGAGGAGATCCGAGTGAGAACGAGCAGCGGCTCTTCTTTCACAATCTCAAGCAGAAGTTATTCGAGCTAAACATACCAAAAAAGTTTCGCAGAATGAAAAGTAGAAGTTTTCTCAACAGTGCCCTCGTTTATTGGAGTAAATTACTGGGAGTTTACTTCGCTTAAGAAGTACACAGTTGGTAAAACAAGTTTCTTTTAATGAGAGATGTCTCCTGGAAATAATTAGAAAGGCCACAAGGAGTGTCACGTGCACTCAATGTGTTTTAACTGGTCGCTCTTTCCATGGTAAATATAAGTGAGGCTGGCAATATTCTGTATTTTTTGCAGCTGTCAACAAATTGCATAAAAAGATCGAAACCAACAGGGTATTACTGTGTTTCCCATTTTCCACACCAGTTCTATAACATTCCTACGGTGGACATAGATCTTTTCTAAAAGTTCATAGACGAATGTTATCTTTCTTAGCAAGCAACACTTTACTTTGTAAAGCAGCTGCACACTGTAACTCTTTGTTAAAGAGCATCTTCAGCTGTGGATTTGGTACCCGAGTGTTTCTATCAGCAGGATGTGGATATGCGATGAATTACCACCCGTGTTTATTGTAATAAAGGACGTCACCCATATCAACAGTGGTGCTGACTGAAATGTTTTAATAGGTTTTGGAAACAACAATACTGCTCTATGGCACACAGGAATAAACTATTTCAGTCTTTGGCTAATTCATAATTATTTATTTTTTTGGGTCTTTTTATTGAATGTGTTGATATTAAGAAATATATATATATAAATAAATGAATATATATGTGTATATATATATAAATATATATAAATAAATATATATATATGTGTAAATATACATATATATAAATATATATATAGTATATATATATATATATATACATATATATATATTTCTTAATATCAACACATTCAATAAAAAATTAAAAAATAAAAATTATGAATTAGCCAAAGACTGAAATAGTTTATTCCTGTATGTGTGTGTATATATATATATATATATATATATATATAGAGGTGCAGTGATAAGGTTGTCTAAAGAGCAAGGCGAACCCACGTCTGGTTAGTTCTCATGTGATTTTTACAGACATGGTCCTCCATAGTCTATTACCACCCCGAAGAATAACACAAATATAAGCACTATGTGCATTATACGGCTGTTGATGGGATCTGTGAACAGCTATAACTCTGCGTAGCAATGTAATAGAATGTGAATGTGGCGTCCCAAGTATGTTCCCCTCCCGGCAGCTCGAGCCTCTCCACAAGGTCGAGGCAGGAACACAAAGGTCAGGGTCAGACCGGGCTGGCAGTGAGGTGGAGGGATAGGAGGTTCAGAGGCCATGTCAAGCTGACGGATGGGAATATAGTAAATTCACACCGGGATGCCCATGTACACACACACACACACACACACACACACACTCATTACTTTATACTGTACATCTTGCGAGGCACCTGCACCAAGCAACCGCAGCAAAGGTTACAGAAACAAAAGTAGGAAGCGTTCTGGTGTCTCCACGCACATCAACTATATATATATATATATGGTCTGTGTTTTCATTACGCTGTTTTGGAACTGCTCTGATAATAATACTTTTGTAAGGCTGATTAATAAGGAAATGTAGAGATGGAGTATAAAACGTGTCGGTGAAACCGTAGTTCCATAGAATACAAACTTTCAAAAGTACTTTATCATTTTCACAAGAGAAAAAATGAATATTGCAATAATGTCAGTAAATAACTTTTTGGCCTCTTCCTGTTTATCAGCCTTTATTATTGAAGCCTTATTGAATATGATATGATATGATATTCCTTTATTTGTCCCACAGTGGGAAAATTAAAAAAATCACAGCAGATCACATCAGAGCATCAATGAAAATAAATATAAAACACAAAACACAATAGTAAAAAACTAAATACTAATACTAAATACTAAATATACAGCGGGGAAATAAAGTAAAGTGCTGAATATATTGTCAATCATAAGATGTCTTTTTCTAACCTTCCTCCTCTCGCTCTTCTGTGTTTGCCCTTTCTTCCGTCTGTCGCTACAGGAACTACTGATGTTGAAACTAAACGGAAGCACAAACTCGCCCAATAATCCTCCTGACCCGATTCACATCGACCTTGGCGGTGAGAGTCGTGCGGACGCGAGCGGTTTCAATCCTCTCCACCAATTTGACCACGTCGGCAAGAAGAAGCTGGATCAGGTTTGTCAAGCAATGTTTAGGACATCATCAGCGTGGATCTGTGCATCTAGACTCTGTACTGTGTGGGTGTATTTGAAATTCAACTCAATTCAATTCAGTTTATTTGTATAGCCCATTTTCACAAATTACAAATTCCCCTCAGAGTGCTTTACAATCTGTACACATAGACATCCCTGACCTTTGACCTTTGACCTCACATGGGATCAGGAACAACTCCCAAACAACCCTTCAGGGTAAAAAGTGAAGAACCCTTGAGGAGAGAACAGAGGAGGATCCCTCTCCAGGATGGACAGGTGTCATAGATGTCATGTGACCAGAATGAATCATTACACACTAATTAAAACACAGGAACAACACAATGAATATGACAGAGTGGATGAAGAGTTGGTAGTAGGCATATTCCACGATCCAGACCTCGATGATCCATCAAGCAGATGGATCTATGAGTCAAAAGGACTCCGGGGAGAAAGTGTGTGGTTTTAACTTCCTCCCAAGGCCAGAAGCTTAATTTTGAAGGTGAGGTGCTGTTTGAGTCTCTTCTCTCGACACTGTGACAATCTCTGAAGCCGTCAGGTCTTTCTGGGGCTCGGCTTTCCTATTCTCCATGGGTCGCTGCTTTTTCCAGGCGGGAGTTAGGCTGCCAGGAAGAAAAGCACACCGAAGAGGTGAAAAGATGAGAGGAGATTTCTTTTCATAAAAGAAAGAGTAATGTTAAAGAGAGTGCAGGCTTAAAGTGCACTTCTTTGGGGCTTTTGAACCGTATACCCTCTTACCCCAAACGTATCCCCGGGAGTGCCACCGGGATTTTTCAGTTAATTGTTAGATTTCATCTCCATAAAGGGAATAAGTCGAGCTACAGGTAGTTTCAGTAGAATTGTCAGCTTTCCCCCTCTTTTCTCGCCTCTTATCAAGGGAAATATCACACAACACAATCCACAGAAAAAAGACTTCCTCTCGTGTGTTTGTGTTTTCACTTTTTACAGCAGATTAAATGTATTTATTCACACATTACGTCTCCTGAAATGTACTTGTGATTCCGCTTTTGTCTTCGAGAACAGACACGTTTTAATCCTACGAATTGGCCTGTTTTGGGTTTATCACAGGAGGCTGCATAGCTTTGCATAGAAACACCCTATTAAGGGAATGATTAAAATGCCTTCTCCGCTTCAGGTGCCTGTGTTGTTTGTCAAATAAAATGGCAGGTGGAGGGGGGAAAAAAAGTTACATCCATCAATCACCTGGGAGGAAGGAACCGAGGGGGGGGGGGGTGGATGGATGGAGGGAACAAGTGGAGTTCTCCTCCTTTTGTCAATAAAACTCAGCCTGGAGTTAAGAGTGACATTTTGGCAATCAAAGCAATCTGATTTTTATTTGCTTCCCCAATATGGTGCTAGTGCCAAGTGTGTGTTGTGTGTGTGTGTGTGTGTGTGTGTGTGAGTACATGTGTATGTGTTTACGAAAGAGAGAGAGAGAGAGAGAAGAAGGGGGGGGGGCATTGAAGACGGAAGAAAGAAGAAGAAAACAAGCAGTCACAAGAGTAACGACTCTCTCCCAAAATTGATTTATCTTTCTATAAATGATGGCTACATCCCCCCCAAATGGATTTATAAATTAATTGCTGTCTTATTGGAATACAAACCTTCTTGTGCGGACATGATGGATCGCCCGGTGTCGGTCGCCTGTGCTGGGGACCCCCTTCCTCCTTTGTTAGTGGGTCCCAGCTGGAGCGGTAATGCACTGATGGTATTAACCCTGATTAATAACGAACAATACCCTCTCCTCGTACATCAACAGGGCGCGGCGGTCGATTGGGCGTGGGACTGGCCGAGGCTGCTGCCAGCGTACCGGGGCGCGAGGCGGGGCGCCTTCAGGACGCTGCTGGCCAACAGGTACGACGCTCATTCCACAACAATGGTGACATGTGCTCACACACGCTCACTGACGGTTCTGTGTGTGTGTGTGTGTGTGTGTGTGTGTGTGTGTGTGTGTGTGTGTGTGTGTGTGTGTGTGTGTGTGTGTGTGTGTGTGTGTGTGTGTGTGTGTGTGTGTGTGTGTGTGTGTGTGTGTGTGTGTGTGTGTGTGTGTGTGAGTCTCCTGTGGCGTCTCACCAGCAGTCAGATAGGAGAGAGAAACGAGTTTATATGCATCAGGTTAGGAGATCAGTCAGAATGGACCAAAAAGGAAGAAATCCAGCCACATCGGTTGTATTTGTGTTCTCGTGTTTTTGTTTTGATCCTGGTTCTCGTTGTTGAGTCTGTTTCTGACCAGCAGTCCATGTCTTCCTGGACGAAATGCATCAGCTCCCGTCATGGATCGTCAATCATTTTAGGCTCAGTGCTGCAACCTTGCCAGTCAGGCACTGAACCCCCAGTTGCTTCCCGGGCGCATCACTGCAGCCCACTGCTCCTTAATAATGCAGAGAACTAATTTCCCCTTGGGGATTAATAAAAGTGTATATTTATTTATTTGTATTTATTGGGGATCGTCTCGTCCAGCTGCTCTTCATCAGAGGCTCAAACTGTCCACTTTGTGTTCAAGGCCAAGGGCTCCTGCAGCTTCCACAACGGAGACTGTGGAAAGAAGTCTTTGGAGAAAGGATATGAGAGTGCAGTGATACCCTGAGTGTGTTGAACCACGGGATCCCGTCTCTGTGGCTGACTGTCTGGAGACGACGCGTTTCACATTCTGCTAATTGAGGCTTGCTAAAAGAGTGGCTGGCTCAGATCTCAGTGGCCTCCGATTGAAGAGTTTTCCAATCCGAGTCCACCCCCCCCCCCCCCATCTCTCCTGCTCTGCTCTGCAACGGGCATAAATATGTATGCAGGTATGTGACACATATTAGATGGCAATACTTCAGGCTGTTCCCTGTTCTCCAGTCACAGCTGTCACGCTGCCAGCTATCAGGGAGCCGTGGGGCGACTGCACCTCGTCTCCACGCCTCTACGCCCAATCCACACACACACACACACACACCTTTCTAACAAAGGGCAAGCTCTGCATCTGCCAAGGACACGGGTCTAATAAGGGTGAAGTACGCGTTTCTGTGCTGTGACGAGCGTTGTCGCCTTCATGCCTCTACCTCCTCTTCCTCCTCTTCCTCCTCTACCTCCTCTTCCCACACACACCCACACTCCATTCCTCCTCCACTTATATGCTGCGTTGCGGCATGTTGAAACAGATACTGTCATCGCCGGACTGAGCCAAATTGGTGTCGGGGCGTACATGAAGAGAAACTGAATTTAGTGGATTTGAAGTCAGATTGAAAGAGGGAAGGAAAATATGGGATTTGGATGCAGTTTGAGATTGTGAGTGACATGAAGACGGAGAGAGAGACAACAAAAAAGTATGAGGAAGGATGAGAGTGGGAGGGGGTAAAGGTTATATAATTCACCCTCATCTCACAGTGTCAATGTGTCTGAGATTCTGCCATTGGCTTCATCCGCCTCTCTTTGTTGGGCCAGAGGAGCAGATTTCATGGAGGATCTGGAGGGAGGCTTTGGTTCCGCCTGAGACGCTCACAGGGCGGGAAGTTAGTTGCGCGGCTGGCGACATGTAAGCTGTCAGAGTTTTGCTCGGATCCGCGACGCCAACATACCTCTCACGTTTTCGTCCAGGCTTCACGACGATGACTCTTCTCCTCCCTCCAGTTGCTGGACAAACCAGAAGATATGACCTTACACTCTTGACAATGTTAATAGTACAATGGCAGTTAATAGGCCACGGCATACCAACTACGCCATGGCCCTGTTGAGACTCCGCCCACTGCTGAGACTCCGCCCACTCCTCCTCTCTACCTCCATCTGATGGACCGTGGAGGTCTGGATGGTGGAATATGCCGACTACCAACTCTTCATCCACTCTGTCATCTTCATTGTGTTGTTCCTGTGTTTTAATTAGTGTGTAATGATTCCTTCTGGTCACATGACATCTATGACACCTGTCCATCCTGGAGAGGGATCCTCCTCTGTTCTCTCCTCAAGGTTTCTGACCTTTTTCCCCCTGAAGGGTTGTTTGGGAGTTGTTCCTGATCCGATGTGAGGTCAAAGGTCAAAGGTCAGGGATGTCTATATGTACAGATTGTAAAGCACTCTGAGGGGAATTTGTAATTTGTGAAAATGGGCTATACAAATAAACTGAATTGAATTAATGGCGTTGTCCCAGACTGGATATAAACTCCCGTCAATGTGACCTTGTGATGTTCTGTGTTTTTCTGTCTTATGAGTTTTATTCTCCTTGAATGACTTCCCTTCCCTGTACACAGCCACTATATTGTTCACTCCCTTGACTGTGAGTTAGCAGTGTGGCCCATTGGCTCCTCCATATATTGTGACAGTGGCAGGGCAGTTATTGTGCCCGGGGTTTATATCACATTCTAATGGAGCAAGGCTATGAGTTAAGAGCGGGAGGCTTTTACACCAGGGCTGTTAAATCACTGTTCAGATGACTTCATTAGCAGAGCAGGACACATGCTGAGACACTTGCCTGCACACACATATCAACACACACACACACACACACACACACTTTCACCCTGCTACCTTGACAGTGTAGCCAGACAGGAGGGAGAGTGGATTTATACAGGTGTGTGTGTGTCCTTCTTTGTCACCTGTCACTTCGGTTCCCTCAGCACGACGGATCATCCATCATCTGCAGATTGAGCTTTTCAGCAGAAACCAGACTGATTAATACCACCGAAGGACCCCCAGGGTTGACTGACTGACTGCCTGACTGGCTGACTGGCTGACTGGCTGACCTGGCAGGCTGGAAGTTTGAATGGATGCAAAGACAACTTGTGGGTGGGCTAACTTCTTTAGCCAGCTTATTTGATGGATAAATGGCTGATAAACTGGGGCATTAGCTTGGTTTAGTACTTACTGTAAGTGCATTTATTTGTGTTGACTCAATAACTAGGAGGCTGACTCGTCTGTTGGTTGTTTTTGACTGGAGGTGTATGGCTTGTGATGGATAGATAATGGACTGACTGACTGGTAATAACTGGTTGACTGAAGGTCAGGCACAGGATCTATTCCAGTTCAACCCACATGTTCAGGTCCCCAACCTTTTTTACGCCACGGTTTGGTGTAAGACAATATTTTCACCGCCCGGCCTTGACAAAATAAAATAAATACATGCAAAAAAAGCAATACATTATACAGAATTATCGCCATATTATGAAGAATCATACATATGTATATTTATTTTATTATCTATTTACATTCTAATTTATACATTAACCAATTTTGTATTACACATTCAAATAATACACCTGACGAAGTACAACTTAAACAACGACTTCCGAGCATGACATCATTTCTATCATGTGTAGACCTCTCCTCATCCCACTGCCTTCACCTCCTGCGTGGCCTTCAGCTTCTCTGTTTAGAGTCTCTTGGTTGGTGGGTTTTGTGGTTTTTCTTTATCTTTCAGGGTTTCTACCATTTGTTTTATTTCAATGGTGAGTCTCTGTGTTTCAGCACTCGATGATCAGGGAGCTCTCCAACTCCAACTTGAGCTCGGTTTTGGTTTTGAAAACCGCCATCATCCGCCGGTGTTCCTTCTTCTCTCCTCTTTCCTTCTTCTCTGTCTCTTTTCTTCTTCTCTGCCTCTTTCCTTCTTCTCTGCCTCTTTCCATCTTCTCTGCCTCTTTCCTTCTTCTCTGCCTCTTTCCTTCTTCTCTGCCTCTTTCCATCTTCTCTGCCTCTTTCCTTCTTCTCTGCCTCTTTCCTTCTTCTCTGCCTCTTTCCATCTTTTCTGCCTCTTTCCATCTTCTCTGCCTCTTTCCATCTTCTCTGCCTCTTTCCTTCTTCTCTGCCTCTTTCCATCTTCTCTGCCTCTTTCCATCTTCTCTGCCTCTTTCCTTCTTCTCTGTCTCTTTCCATCTTCTCTGTCTCTTTCCTTCTTCTCTGCCTCTTTCCATCTTCTCTCTCTCTCTCTCTCTCTCTCGTTTATCTCTACCAACTTGGCTTGCTGCCCATGGGTGATGCAGGTCTTCTGCACCAGGTCATTGTGCAGGTTGTTAAGCTGAGCTGGAGTCTGGCCCATGGTAACCTCCCACAGCTGGGATGTAAGGCTATAAATGGCCTTCTTTTTTAGACGATCCATGGAATGCGCGTCCTTCCTGTTTCCCATCGAGACCTTCATGCTTTCGAACTTCTGTCATTTACTTGTCTTCTTCTGCGAGTTTGCATCGATACTCCAGTTTAGTGTGTGAAATTTGCGTGAGAACAGAATTACTTTGTCTTCTATTTAGAAACCAGAAGGAATCCGTGGTGACGTGTGGAACTTAAAGCCAATCCGTGACGTCACGAATGCTGTAATTTCTTCTTCTTCTTCTTCTTCTTCTTCTTCTTCTTCTTCTTCTTCTTCTTCTTCTTCTTGGTTTATTGGCAGTTAGCAAACCATTTTTTGATCCATTACCGCCACCTGGTATGGAGTTAGATAAACTGTGTTTGGGTCAAAGATCCATTTTGTTGCCAGCCTTGAGCCAGGTGGTAACAAATGGGGGCTTATCCTCTTTAATAATGCTTTTGGTTTCTGCTTTACTGAAATTGACTGCACCATTTGTGCAGATATGTCGTGCAGCTTTATCTGCCATTTCATTCCCTTTGACATCAACATGTGCTGGTACCCATAGAACCACTCCGGTCAGACCCACCTTTCCAATGCTGTAGAATGTTTGTTGTATTTCAAAGAGGATGTCTGAATGACTGATCTGTATGCTGGCTGTAATGATGAACTGGAGTCCGAACAAATGATTGAGTTCTTTGGTCTCCTCATGGGGCTGTTTACCCTTTTCTAAAGACGCTCTCCAAAGACTTGTTTTTTTACACATTTTTGCTAGCTTGTTAATATTTGGGGTCTCGTATTACGTGACCGATGTGTCAAGAGACGGATGTATTTTTCAAAATAAAACATTTCAGAACTTGATAATCAATCAAATACTTTTTTTCATTCATTATCTCTGTGCGGCCCGGTAGCAAAGGACCCAGCGGTCCGGGACCACTGCCGTACAGAATGTATGATTGTATCTATAGAGTCTTTTATTTTATTCAAATTTCCCATAGAAATTCTTTCAATTATCATTGTTGTTTTGGGTTTTGTTTCTTTCCACGGTTGTTTTCATAACCCCATTTGAATCATCTCAACACCATATTTCTGCATTTAAATCGTGTCACTTATTCTTGGTCAAGATCCCCACTCAGGGTTGGTAAAAATCTCCTTTGCCTCTCTGCTAAACCCTGTCCTTCATTTGAAAAGTGTGCAGTTAAAAGAACCTGAGCTAATAACAAGGACAAAAAAACTCACATTTGTCCCATTAAATACAAATTTGTAAAAAGCAAAACAATGCATAGAATTGTAAAACATGTTCCACGTAATAAAAGGAAAAATTCAAATTATAGTTCATCCAAATTGCTCATTTTACACAAAACTGACAGTTTTTGCATTCACTACTTGTGTCAATTGGACAGTTCAACAGTTGTTTTGTACTTATGATATATCTAATAAGATATGAAACATCCATTATATATGCCACTTAGTCAGAAGTCATACTTTTAACAACAAAAGGAGTCCCTTGGGAGCTATAGACAATGATACATGTGTACGGGCGACTCATGAAAGAGAATAATACAGCAGAAATACCACATCTTATCGTGATCAGGGTCAATGGCAGACCTCAATAGGATCAACCATCCTCTCAGTTCCTTTATTATGGGTTTATAGCAGCTTTAAAGCAATATGCTTTCCTGAAAAGTCATAATGGATTACATTGCATACACAGGTTAAATATGCCCTGAACATATCACCTTGAACACATCACTCACCAAGTTTTTGTGTTAATTGTCATGATCTACGGAGTGAAATGGGTCCACATTCCCTCTTCCTTTGACTTTAAACGATGAGCGGTTGAGTGCTAAGTGACTCAACTGATATGCAATAGTTTCTCTTAAACTAGTGATCAATGCATAACTCTATTCGTCCTTGGTTACCCTTTAACATTCTCTATTCTTGAGTGAACACATGTAAGTCTTTCACAGCATGCTTTTGTGTAAAAAAGTGAAAGCGACACAACCTCCATGTACCGTGTGTTGAAATTAATGGAAGCAACGGTGACCCTCCTCTTTCTTTTTTTGCGCTGCAAGGCCTCCATAAACCGCAGTCGTTTCTGTCATTTTTCTCTTCCATCCTAGAAAATAAAGCAAATCTCCAAAAGAGGCGTCGAGCATTTCCACAAAGGGAAGTCGCATTTTAACTGCCATCTGCCAAGGTGACTTTTTGAGACGCTTTTCTCGCGTCTGGATGTGAGAGAAGGTCCCCTGACCTGGTTGATAACAGGGAGCCGAGTATGAGAGATGAAGCTCGATGTGTCACGGGGCGGCTCCTCCACTCCATCACAAGGACCTAATATCCTCCAAGGACATTCACGCTTACATATACGACGCGTGTGCTCTGCTCCAGGTCGCGTTTCCTAGCACCAGCATGGGACAACACACCCAGGAAACCGTCGAATGTTTGCTCAACAGCAGGGTGACCAGACGTCCTCTTTCCCCCGGACATGTCCTCTTTTTGAGACCTAAAAAATGCGTCCGGCAAGGATTCCAAAAACGTCCGGGATTTTGCTTCGTCGGATATTTGTGTTTCTTTGGGTCTTTCACAAACTAGTTATTACGCCCTTACAAGTTTTGGAAATGGTATCTCCCTTACGTTCCACCTTCTTGCGCGATCTGTGACTGTATAGAGAACAGACATTGGTCGACCGATCTCAGGGTTGCCAGATACACGATAATTATCCTCCAAATACGACCATTTTGAGCCTTTGAAAATGCGGAAGGTAATGTTTTGATTGCCGTGTATTTATTTATTTATTTATTTATTTGTATGCGTGTTACTCGCATAACACAAAAAGTATTAAACCGAATCGCATGAAATTTGGTGGGATGATTGGTTATTATCCGGGGACCATTTGATTAGATTTTGGGATCAATCGGGTCAAAGGTCAAGGTCATGAAAAGGTCAAAATCTTCTTTTTACCATAGCACGGTCAATTTTTATCCAATTGGCATGCAACTAATGCCAACATGTTCATAATTCAATGCCCAATCTTGTGATATGCGAATGTATGCGCTCTACCGAGTGCCCATTCTAGTTTTTATTTGTTATCATTATTGCTTCAATATATGGACGAGACACATTAAAGAAGCGCTGGACTAAATGCCACCAAAAAAAAATTTGTTTTACATTTGCACTTTTGTTAAAGTCCATTAAATAGATGTTCATATAGTCATTTGTGTCATTTTTGTCATTTCATTTGTGACATTTGTATGCATTCACATGGTCATGGTGCGGCATACTATACACTACCCCCCCCCCCCCCCTCATTTTCACAAACTCAAATCTGGTCACCCTCGTCAACACTCACGGTAAAGTTCGCCAGAATGTTTTGAGCCATTTGCTCCGCTGATGCTCGGAGCGAGCGCTCGTTCTCACGATTATCGTCCGCACGCTGTCGCTATAAGAGACCGCTAGCAGCATTGACCCGTGGCTTTTGCAGCTTAATACGGTAAGCCGCACTGTAACTACTGAACGCTAAAGCATTCCCTCTGCATCGTCTCATGGCGGCGGTTCCCCCTCAGGTCCATAACAATAGCAGTTTGTGGAGCAACGCCAGTCTGCGGCGTTCTCCTGCTCGAGCGGCTCCTTAAATTGCAGCGATAGACGCTCGTGCTTTCAGGAAGTAGGCGATGGCCATCTGTTCCCGGGCGCCGCCATATGGCGGGCCTTTTTCTCAGGGAATGAAATAAAAACAAACATGTCACGATGCGCGTCTTCCTCCACGGACGCCGATCAACCTGGGGAGAAGCTGGATCCCAGTGTGTCTGGATTAATGGTCTCACTCTACGCTTCGGGCAGCGAGGGGGGTGCGGGCCGATGGCTGGTGGGGCGTCGTGTGTGTGGTTGTGCGCTTGAGTACGTGTCTGTTAGAGGGTACGCGCATGCTAATGCACATTTACGGACCTGGAAGTATTTCCGCAATCATTTATCCGACTTAAAGGGCGACGCTACCGTTCCATGTTGAGCAGTCCGTTGCCCTAGTCTTGGAAGCGTTGATGAACACGGGAGAAAAAAGGGCATCAAGGTCAGCCAGAGGGACATTTCACGGCCGCCGCTGCGAAAGAAGCGAGGAGAAGCGCTCTCGAGCCGCCGTCGGGCTCTCCGTCTTTGCGGGGCCAGAAATTCAAAAGGCTTGTCACTTTTTGAAAATCAGGAGAGTGCGATGTGTCATTGAGGAAGGGCTTCTTTCTTCTCCCGTCGATCCCCTCGTGTGCGTCCCCTCTGCCGACTGACAGCCAGGGATGGGAGTGTGTGTTGGTGGAGACAGAAGACATCTTTTGTCTGCCTGGTTATACACGGTGTGTTTTGTCTCCGCCCGCCCCGGACGGCGCTGACACATTGAGGTTTTCATTAGCCGTCAGCAGGTGGCGGCGGCGGCGGCGGCGTGCACAAGCCTCCTTCCCGAGCCTCCGCACCGCGCCGACTCTGTGCACCGCATGCACATCATGGAGGGCGTACATGTGTCCGCCTGCGTGTGTGTGTGTGAACGGCCGCTTTTATGTTTGGTGTGTGTGATATTTGGAGGTTTGCTCCAAAGGCGAATAAATCAGCGATGCCTGGGATCAGGCCGCGGCCCCGCCTCACACGGCACAGACGAGCTGAGAGGCTCATTAATCAAACGGCCAGTCACAGATGTGATGGCTTCCACACAAACCGCCAGCAGACTGTGAAAGTCACATCCAACAGAGTCAACTGTCAGCCAGGCCGGCCGGCCGCACTTTTACTCCCCCTCTCTCTCTTTCTCTCTCCCCTCTCCCCCCCCCCCCCCCCCCTCTCCTCCATGCTGTCTGTATCTCTCAGTCTACCCTTTCCCTCCTCTCACCTCCAGTGTGAAGGCTCGGTTTGATTCATCTGAAATATTTGTCTCGTCTCTCTAAAAACGATCCGGAGGGTCGAAGCGAATCTGTCTTCTCGGCGAGCGGTCATGGTCAAACCATTCGAGAGACACCAGACATCCGTCACGACCGCACATTGCTTTGTTCTCTGGACTATCAGGTGCGATGCAGGTGAAACATATATCTTTTTTTCTCACCTCCGCTATCCAGATTGTCTTGTAACCTAAATGGATCCTAATTCATTCTCCTCCAGTGTGAACGTGTGATCGAGGGGCGATGGTTTTACATCGGTTAAGCCGAGGAAGACGTGTTCGCTTTGTCCGTCTCTGAGTGTGTGTGCTGACAAAGTAACACTTCACACTGTCGTTTCCTCTGAACAGAGCATTCAGGGTCACATTCAGCAGTGCGCAAATGAGTTTTTCCATCTATTTCTGGTTATTATATCACAAATCACATTCAAACCATTTCACTGCTGCAATCTCCACTCCCAAAGGGTTTGAATTGGTTACAATTGTTAACAATAGCTACAATAATATCGCTATATTCACCGACGGGATCGTCCGTGCACAGTGCTTACGCCACGAGGCACGCTTCTCAACGGGATTATCTGGTTATCCCTCGTGGATTGTGACCTTTCTGCAGTTTCAACTGACCCCTTTTTCACAGATATTGTGATTTCAGATAATTTCACGAGATAAACGATTGTTCCAACTTCCAACTTTGGATGAATAAATAGTTGGAGAGACTCTGTACACCAGAGCTAAATGAAAATACCACTTAATCTACTGCAAAGCCCTCTAAGGATGAAGTTGGATGGAACGGGGACAAAACAAAGCCACCCGTTCTTGATTAAAAATGGCAAGTCACAGTCACTGGGGCACTTTAATAGTACAGATCTAAGGACAGTGCTCCACACGTCGATGCAAAGCCGTGCTTTGTCTTCAGGGTGTGTAATTGGTGGTGGAGGGGGGAGTTTTCTGTGGTTTTATGCCAGAATTTTGAGGATGACACCAAATGGATCCTCACAAAGCATTAGAACTATCTGGCCAGATACTACTTTGCTACACGGCCCTTATGTGCAGCTATTCAAAACAGGTTCTTATAAATACTGTATGAGGAGAGCCATGATTCAGCCACTTTATGGCCTATTTTAGACTTTCGTTTTTTGAAAATCTATGAAAAAAAGCAAAGAACTTGACAGTTCGGTTGGATATAGCCGATCATCTTTTGTACAGCCGACTCAAAATGTCTCAAGAAAATACCAATTAAGCCGTGACACATTACATTGAGTGAAATGATGCGCTGTCATTGTGAGCCTAGTAGTATTAATGTCTACCAGTGATACCACTGCAAACATACAAACATATGTACAGTGTGATTTTTTAAATATTTTTTATATTTATTATTATTATTTTTATTATTGTTATTATTATAGTGTGTTTGTTTTGTAGCTCTGTTGACTCGGAGAGCCCTGCAAACATAACATATGTACAGTGTGTTTTTTTATTTTTAAAATTATTATTATTATTATTATTATAGTGTATTTTTTTGTACCTCTGTTGACTTGGAGAGCCCTGCAAACATAAAAACATATGTACAGTGTGTTTTTTAATGTTTTTTTATTTTTCTAATTATTATTATTATTATTATAGTGTGTTTGTTTTGTACCTCTGTCGACTCGGAGAGCCCTGCAAAATAATTCCGATGTGTCAATAAAAGCCTTGACCCTTGAACACAGCATTGCCGCAGCACAACGTCCGCTGCGATGCTTTGAGCTCCACGTGTTGCCTTCAGGTATTTATTACCGTCACTGACTTTAGAAACTTTGTAAAAACTTTTGCTTAGAATTTGCCGCATGTCCACTGGGTCTTTGTTTGTGTAAGCTCTGTCGGCAGAATGCCCCTGGAACCAGTTTTGTCAACCAGTTAAAAATGGACTGGGACTTTGACGTCGTTGCCACGTTTCCTGCTGATTTACTGAGTTGACTGTTTAGCTGACGACACAATCCGTCGTCAACAGCCAGACTGTGACCGTCTGTTCCAGTCCATCATTTTCTTACCGTTCTATTTCATGTGCCGTCTTTATTCAGACCCTCTGGAAGTGGCGCTGAGTTCGGCTCCTCGCTTTGTTTCAAGTGTTTTGAAGGATCAGACTGTACAACTAAATGCGTTAGTGGTGATATTGCTATTGATTTGAATTAGTAACGTACACAAAAACAATTGTTACTGTGACTATCTCTTGCATACATCTATATCTTTCATCCATGTTTTTTATATTTTGTTTTATATTAAAATTTTTATTCTTGTGTGTTTAGTTTATTGGTGCTGCTACTGTTACGACAAATTTCCCCTTGGGGATTAATAAAGTATATATCTATCTATCTATCTGCAGTATATGTGCTGATGCACTTATCGCAGCAAAGTGGTTTGAGAGATCATCCCCTTGAAAAAAAAGTGTTGAAGCTCATTTTTATTTTTGCTAAATATCCAGTTCAAGACTTCTCTTTACTCATTGAAAGCAAGTCTCTCTCACAAAGGGCATCGTGCAGCCGAACGCCTCCAACATAATGCCTGTGCACTTCCGTGTGAACAGATGTGTGCGACCGCGAAGTCGTTTTGCTGGTAAATCACGAGCTCGTATCTCGTTGCCAGGCTCATTAGCTCGGCGGCGGCGCCCCGGCCGCCCCGGCCAATCGCTGCTCTCCGCTCGACTCTGCCATTTGCATGGGGTCCAGCAAGAGATGATTAGAGGGATCTCTGCCTGTCACTGTTAATCTGGGACTTAGTGAAGGGCTGTGATGCCGACAAGCTGATGAACTGACACACACACACACAGTGCAGCGTCATACTTGTGTACACACATTGACATCCGGTACACAAACAGGCACAAAAGGCAGGTGCAAACACAGTATAGCTGCACACACACACGCACACACATGAGCACTAAGCACTGGGAACTCACACGATGACGTCAACACATGAAAACACCAACGAGGGTCTTTCTGAATCGGAGCATTAGTCTTTATTTACTCGTTCTGTTTGCCCTGAGACAAATACACTTGTCTTTTTGTCACTTTTTTCTTTCTTTTGGAACTCTGTTACTGAGGCGAATTACACTCAAATAAACCAGAGCTGCTTCTCCATTGGTATGTTTGCTCAGAGGCTGTTTACACCAGTTGTACCGCTGTTGACTCAGGTTTCAGACGCCTGTTCGGAGAGACCGGGCGCTCGCTGCTTCCCAAACAGGCAGAATGCTCGGTAAGCCTTTTGAACAAGCCCAGCTGTCAGCCACATATACTTTCTCACACACACACACACACACACGCATCGATATGCACACTTCCGAACAAACACGTGCGTGTGCTCGTGTGCTGGCGCGTCCCCAGCCACACACACCAACCCACTCACACATCGCTGATTGGCAGGCCTCCTGTTTTCCCCGTAATTCCGACTGATTTATCCAATCAATCTCACTTGGAGGGCTGCTAAAGCATTGAGGAATATTAAGATTAGAACATGCAACAATTAAAACATCCGTCAGGTAATTACAGAGCTGGTTTAGCAGCAAACAACTGAGCCGGGTTATTCATGCAGCATGTTGCCTATGTTAAGTTGTAATAGTTTATTTTGGTATTGCACATGTGCAGAGGGAGTCTTGTGCTTTATTAATACATGTAGAAAGATATTCTAAGAGGAAATATTAGGGAGAATATTGATATTGTTGTGAATGTGTTACGAAGCAGAGGGGGACTGTTTACTCTATGCAAATGTAAATGAAAATAATTAATGTATGTTCATGGAGTGAATGTTAGTTAGTATTTTAGATTGTGGAAGCCGGTTGAAGCCCGTGAAGTGACAATAACAGACGGGGCTTTTATTGTGAAAATACTTGTTTAGTGACTTGACCGGAAGTGACGTTTTGACCCGGGGGTCGTGACATTCGACCTCTGCATTTTGATAGCGGGACTTTGAGCCAACAGGAAGGTGTTAGAGGCTGAACTAGCTTTGAGAGGAGCTGATTGGCTGATTTTGGGACTAATATCGTTCTCTTGCGTCGGGACCCGGGTGCTTCAAGCTGGTTCCTGAGGAACCCGGGTCACCACGAAACCCTCGATCGTGAGCCTTAATTGCTTGTTTTAAACTTCTTGCCATTAAATATTGTTCAACTTAATTCACGTGCATCCGGAGCCTGATGTCCATCATCTGCCAAGAGCCCAGTTTCAGTTCCTCTTATACCGATGTGTTTTATTTGTACCTGCTTGATGGTTAATCGGAGGAAATGACGCACATCTGTAAATGTTACAGCCTTGAATGCAAGTGTTGCATATTTTGTAAAAAAACTTCCATGCAAAAATTGACTTTCTTCACCCGATTCTCTGTCGACGGTGTCCCATCCGGTCCAAGGACCTCCTGTGGAAAGAGCGAGATGCAGAATTGTGCCCCTGAGAAGCTTGTTTTCCACCCAGATGACAGCCGGTCCTTCCCGTCCACCATGGGACTGTTTAATGGTGCCTGTTCAGAGGGAGGCGGAGCTCTGTCACTGACCTCAGCCGTCCCGCACATGACCTGTGTCGCCACTGATGGCACATAATCGTTGACACTTGACTTTAGGGGCTCTTTAAGTGCCGAGAGTGCCCGAGGCCCTGGATTCATATTCTAATGCCGTCGTCTTTGTTCGCCTCCACCTTTTGTCCAGGAGCGCTCTCGACACGTGTTTCCACTCTTTCTTTGCCATTCTTTATCACTCCCTCTCTTCCTTTGTCTTGTTTCACAGAGGGATATGCAATTACACACACACCTACACACACAAACACACACACACACACACACACACACACACACACACACACACACACACACCTACACACACAGACACGCACACAGACTGAGACACACTTTCTCTGAATTGAAATGGTGTGTCCCTCTTGCCCCGGGTGAGACAGGTGAGCACAGAGGTGCACTTGTCTGGACAATCTGGAGATGGCTAGAGCTAACACTCCAGCTGGAATCAACCCTCTCCTCTCCTCTTCTTTCCTCTCCTCCCCTCTCCTCTTCTTTCCTTTCCTCTCCTCTCCTTTCCTCTCCTCTCCTCTCCTCTTCTTTCCTCTCCTCTCCTTTCCTCCTCTCCTCTCCTCTCCTCTTCTTTCCTCTCCTCTCCTCTTCTTTCCTCTCCTCTCCTCTCCTCTCCTCTTCTTTCCTCTCCTCTCCTCTCCTCTCCTCTTCTTTCCTCTCCTCTCCTCTTCTTTCCTCTCCTCTCCTCTTCTTTCCTCTCCTCTCCTCTCCTCTTCTTTCCTCTCCTCTTCTTTCCTCTCCTCTCCTCTTCTTTCCTCTCTTCTTCTCTTTCCTCTCCTCTCCTCTTCTTTCCTCTCCTCTGCTCTCCTCTACTTCCTCTCCTCTCCTCTTCTTTCCTCTCCTCTCCTCTCCTTTCCTCTCCTCTGCTCTCCTCTCCTCTCCTCTCCTCTCCTCTTCTTTCATCTCCTCTCCTCTCCTCTCCTCTGCTCTCCTCTCCTCTTCTTTCCTCTCCTCTCCTTTCCTCTCCTCTGCTCTCCTCTCCTCTTCTTTCCTCTCCTCTTCTTTCATCTCCTCTCCTCTCCTCTCCTTTCCTCTGCTCTCCTCTTCTTTCCTCTGCTCTCCTCTACTTCCTCTTCTCTCCTCTCCTCTTCTTTCCTTTCCTCTCCTCTCCACTCCTCTTCTCTCCTCTTCTCTCTTCTCCTCTCCACTCCTCTCCTCTCACTTTCATCACGTGTTTACTACCATTGAAATACAATCAACAAATGCATTGTTGACACAATAATTGAAGCAAATTTTCAGGAATCCAAAAGTACAATTTTGACAAATCCTAACGTATTTTATTGTTATCTAAGCCAACACGGTGATCACACAGTGTGGATGTGGTGAGCAAACGGTAAGTGTGTGCTTGCACTCTTCCTTCCCTTCGCCTCTCACTCTGCTTCCCCCACCTCTGCGGATCTTTACTCTGTTTCTTTCAACTCTTTATGTTTTTACCTTCTTCGGCTCCCACTATGTCCTACCTTCTCAGAGAAACCATCGTGGGTCATGTTTCTCCGAGTCTTTGATCACTGAGCTGTCTTTCAGCATGTCGACTACAAGGCCTCTCACCTCCCCAGTGGTTGGTGCAATAGAGGGGGCACACTTATCCGGCTTCTATGATGTTAATAGTTGAAAGCATCTGCTGATGTTGAAAGTGTGTGTCTCTATGCGTGTGTGTGAGTGTGTGTGTGTCCACTCAGACATGATGAAAGACTCTGTTATAGCACTGGTTTGTGATCACGTTGCAGCTACGCCGTAGTCCTGCGTACCTCCTGTGCCGTACATGACGGATGGCACTCGTGTGCAGGTGAAATCATTTGGAAGACAAAAGATTGTCAATGCTTCAAATCCGTACATTGTTTTTAAATCGAGGTTGGAGTTTTAGATCTCCTACCCGGAGCATTTCACCCATATCTATTTGTTCAGTTATTGCATAGACAACTTTCTCCACCGTGCTGTAATGGGTTTGTCCTCAGGGCGCACGCTCTGGTTCAAATGGAAAAAAAGCCTCCTCTATCCTCAATCTTTACACCTCCTGTGTAAACGATGGCTGGGTGTCTGAAAGCTTTGCCGCTCCATCCAACTGCAGAATTCCCCCCTTTGTAAGACGTGAGGGGATGGCCTTGATGTGACAGCTTGCGATGTTAGCCCAAGTTGTTTTTGACAGAAGACAAAGAAAAAGGGGAAGGAGGGATATAAAAAAACATTTAAACATAAAGGGAACGCTTTGGAATGTTTCCTCTGCCTCGAATTGCCTTTGCGGAAATCAATTATTTTTCTGTCATTTCTTTAAAAAAAAAAGATAGATCTTTGTTTTTCTCCGCATTGCCTTGTCATGACTGTTAAGAACAGTCGGCTTGATTGAATTTGCAACTGGAGACATTTAGTGATCTTGATGGATTCTTTGGATGCAGGACTATGGCTTGCTGAAAGCATCTTTTTGAGATGTTTTTCTTTCCTTATGACATTATGGAAACAGGTCTACCCTTTACGGCACACTGGACGGTGAGTGGTATTATTTGACATATTCTACGGCTACATGCCAGTCTACAAGAATGCCAATGACAATCATAGGAAAGGACATTTAGATTACTGTCGAGCCTCCCTGAACTGTCTCTTCCTATCTGGCCTCCTATCACTCCATCTGCTTTGTAATATGTCTTCTCTTCATCTTGAGTTTGGCTTGTAATGATGAAGAGCTGGTCAGAGGGGTATTAGGCTTTTGCGCATGTGACTCATTGGCCGGGTCTTGCGGGCCTGGTATGTGAGTGTGTGTCCAGTATCTCTGCCCTCACTGTGTCAGAGTGTGACCCTTGGGCTGTATCTTGCAATCAGTCGGCCTGCCTCGCCCTCCTGTCTGAGTGTTCCTCCTCCAGCCCTTTGAAGGAGCCCCTCTTATCACAGCTTGGGAGACCTTCCCGTTGCCCCTCACCGCTTCTCAAGGTTAGCCTCACTCTGCGGCCTTTCTGTTCCCACTATCCTCCACATGCGCCTCACAGGTATCTATTCATTATCGTGTTATTACACAGTCTCGTAAAGGGTTGTTGGAGGGTTTTTTCTTCTCTTCCCCTCAAGGTGAGCTTCCAGTGCTCTCCGTCTACTGAAGCCTGCCACCAGCTCCCTAGCAGTTTAAAGGTGGCTCGGCTCCCTCCTCCCCCCTCACTCTCATCCTCACATTCTCTCAAAGTGTGTACCTTCCCGCTCTTGTCTTTTCTATTTCTTGTCTCCATCTTGTCATCACACAAACACACACACACACACATTCTTAGATCCTTAAAAAATATATATTCTTCTGTCTAGGAAGGCCGATTCACCTCCGCCAACGGTACCTGTACAGTCTGTACTCTTGGGTGAGAGTTTACAATGCGTACGGTAATCCCAGAGCCTGCCGACAGTACAGATGTCTCAAGGAGGTTCTCCTACATGTACATCATGTCCATATATCACCTACGAAAGTGTGTGTGCGATGTGAATCTGAGGGTTACCGGGACTGAACATGTCCTTGTAAACATATAAATCTGTTCTTTCTCGGTGATGCATTTGAGGTGCATGTTTGGGCTGGAAGTCTTTCCTCAGTGTGATGTAGTTATTTCTATGGTGGATTTTTAGAAATATAAATCTGTATGTTTTTGAATAGTCGGGAAGATATCCATTCACCTACTGTACCAATGATGACAACAATTACTTTATTATCCAATCACCTATCCTAGTTAATGATTGTGAACGATTTGGAGTGAGGCATTGTTAGTGGGTATAAAGTTACAGCTGGAGCAGAGAACCAGAGTTCAGATAGTTGCAGCAGAGCAAAGTGGGTTCATGCCTTTCACATCAGAAAAGAAGCATATGACAAAGAGATAGTCAGTCATCAGTCTCAGAACATCGGCGGCTCTTTCACATCCATTGTTGCATTGTCGTTCAACCATGAATCCTAAAAAAATTGTGTTTTGTAATGCTGGTTTTGCCTGTTCCGTCTGAAGTAAAACAAAATATCTGCCTGAATTATGTTGGCGGGATGATTATTTCTCGTGAGGGACGTGATGCGCTTGCAGTGCACACATGTTGCACTGTGGAGGTTGCGGTGTGGTGGGCAGACGAAGCGCTCGACACAGGAGACGGGAGTTCTCATTCTGAGTCTCATGTGCAGTTAGCTTGAGGCAAGCAAAACACTTTCGTTATAATTAGGGAGAAAGCGTGCTTCAAGTCACTGTTTCAGTATCAAATCAAGTGTATGATTTCTTCCTAACCCTAACCAAGTGATATGAGTTCCCAAATATAATACTGGAGCGTTGACTCATGCTTTAGGTGCTATTTGAAGAGCAGGTATTGAAGGGGAAACACAGAACAAACCGGTTGTCTGTGAAGGTTGAGCAGATTCCTTCTGGATCAACGTGTTGTTACCTTTGCAGATGAGTGCATTACCAACGTTTCCCATTATTACCTTCGCATTGAAAATGCGGAAGGTTATGTTTTGATCGTCGTGTATTTATTTATTTATTTGTATGCGTGTTACTCGCATAACTCAAAAAATATTAAACCGAATCGCATGAAATTTGGTGGGATGATTGGTTATTATCCGGGGACCATTTGATTAGATTTTGGAATCGATCGGGTCAAAGGTCAAGGTCAAGCTCATGAAAAGGTCAACATCTTGAATCGCAGGACATTTGGTGGGATCATTGGTTATTATCCGGGGACCATTTGATTAGATTTTGGGATCAATCGGGTCAAAGGTCAAGGTCATGAAAAGGTCAAAATCTTCTTTTTACCATAGCACGCTCAATTTCTATCCAATTGGCATGCAGCTAATGCCAACATGTTCATAATTCAATGCCCAATCTTGTGATATGCGAAGGTATGCGCTCTACCGAGTGCCCGTTCTAGTGTTGATAATGTGTACGTCTGTATTGTTACATCCCAAATGCAAATATGTTTTCTGTTATCCATTAACTTGTTCAACATTTAATTTAATAAATTAAATAATTGTATGATTTTAAGTACACAAACTTGCCATTTGCCATACGGTACCAGCCCTGGATTCTGTTGGCTCATCATTTCCTCTTCAGGTCGTTGCGTCCATGTCGTGGGAGGCCGGTGTGGGCTGACATACATCTCTCTGTATCTATATCACTGAGAGCAGATATGGATGATATCTCCGTCATCTCAGACTTGACAGCGCAGATCATAATCAGTCTCCCTCTGGCTCTCCCTCTTGCTGTCTGTTTTTCTCTGTATGGTAACCTAACCCGTACATCATGCCAGCTGCATCTGTATTCTTCTGTTGTTTAGTTTTGCGCCTCACTCTTTATATCTTAACAACACCTCTCTTCTTTACATGCAGTAATGGTGCACTTTGGGAATATGCAAGATGCAAAGGGAGTTAGTGTTGTGAGTGATTCTGCAGTTATTTCTGTGCAGGATTGTGTGTGTGTGTGTGTGTCAGAGAGCATTTACAAAGAGATCAGCCCTGAGGGTGTCGATGCATCGCCACAGTGGAGGGAGAGCAAAAGGGGGTGGAGGCGAACGATTTCACAGCAGGCGGAGCGAACAGCCAAGTCGCTCGAACATCTCTTCGTATACTTGGATCCGCACCGCACGGCTCAGGACTTATTTATTTATTTGGGTTGGGGGGGGCAAATGTATGTTCAGTGGCGTTGGATACCAGTGACACGAAGGATCAAAAGAGCGACGCCACAAATGAAGCTGTCAAAGCGGCCCGGCGGCTTTGGTCCCGAGGCGAACATCCCTCGCTCGCACATTTTATGACGATCGCAGTGAAACCTTACAGCGGGAAGGAAAGAGAACCATCATCTCCCGACCAGAGAGGAAGAAAAAGAGACAAAACGAGCGCCGCTGTATCATCGCCGTCCGTGATGGAATGAATCCTGAATGCGTGGAGGGGATTAGGAAACAATGGTTGAAGTCACGAGGATCCTCGCCTAGTTTCCTCAGCCTGGCTACTAATTAGCACTTTCAACACCAGTGTATGATCTCATTAATGTGATTCCTGCTTATGTAACGTGCTCACGTACAAACACACACACAGACATTGCAGTAGTGGGCTGTTCCATAAAGCACATTAACATGTGAGCTCCATGTCGTGTTTGTTGTTGAGCTGATGCAGATGTGTTGCTGATGCTGCGATGCTGTAGGTTCAGTGTTCAGGGCTTTCACATCAGGCTTTCTTTCCCCCTGTCTGACAATACTGAGCAATTTGATAATGTGCGATGAATAGCTTCAGTCATGCTATCTGAGTGTTGATTGGTCCACAGAAAAGACGTCAAGCCCGTTCCGGGGTTACGAATGTGTAAAGTTTTAGAAGACGGGAATATCATTTTTTGTATTTATTTTGTTCTATTTGTGTCGTAGAAACAATTCAGATCAGCTAATTAGTATCCGCACACTCGGATATGCGGAGAGGGAGAAAAAAAGAGGGGGCAGGGGGGGGAGAGGGTAAGGGGAGATAATGAGACAGAATTAAGCCATCTCTTTTAATCGAGCCCCTGAAAGAAAGAGAGGGAGCGAAAGAAAGAGAGATGTGGGTGGGAGGATGGGGGTTCTGGGGGTGAGGCCTGAACATTCACCCCTCTGCTCCCTCTCTCTCTCTCTCTCTCTCTCTCTCTCTCTCTCTCTCTCTCTCTCTCTCTCTCTCTCTCTCTCTCTCTCGCTGTCTGGCAGTGGGTGTGAGAGTGTGGGAAAAGAGGGGCCTGGTGCCTTCGCCTCAGCAGAATGGATCAGCTTGTGTTTCTGAGGCTCTAGAAGTGTCCCATTGTCATGATGTCACTGCATCTCAAGAAGGCTGACCTCTGACCCCGATGGATTCATGGCAGCCCACCGCAGCTCCACCCCCCCCCCACACACACACACACAACGTCAAAACTTCCAGATTGCCACCGGGCGCCCACTAGGGGGTACCCAAGCCTTTTGCTGAGGAGTCCGAGGCGCTCGCGGCTTTACGGCGTCTGCCAATGAATCCGTCCGCCTCCGTCCCCCCGACTCGGGGTCCGTTCCCTCGCTGCACCCGGCTCCTCGTTCCGTCTTGATTTCCCTCAGTCGCCGTGCCGTCTCAGCCAACCACGGCTGTCTCTCTCTCTCTCTCTCTCCCTCCTACACGCGTTGTATCTCTGCAGCCATGAATATCGCGAACGCCGCCAGATGTCGCAAATACATCATCTGAGGGATGCGGCGGCGATGGGAAAAAAAGTCACGGCACGTACGAGTGGGGGATGTGAGCCGACTTGAGCTCTCTGAGCGTTTGTGTGTGTGTGTGTGCCACTGTATGCCAGCATTCATCTGTGTGTGTGTGTGTGTGTGTGTGTGTGTGTGTGTGTGTGTGTGTGTGTGTGTGTGTGTGTGTGTGTGTGTGTGTGTGTGTGTGTGTGTGTGTGTGTGTGTGTGTGTGTGTGTGTGTGCGTGTTGTCGAGTGCGCTCCCTCCTGTGTGCGTTCGTATGTGTGGAGGTCGCAGCGGGTCAGCATATTGTCCCTCAGATGTTTGATATTTTATGTATAAGAGGATGGCTCGAGCGAGAGGACGAGCACGTTCCTGACGGAGGCGTCTCTCCGCCACAATCCGCCAGCTCGGCAACGTGGAGCCCAGAGTCGGACCAACAATGGAGGGGAGCTGATGGGAGGAAGAAGGAGAGAGAGAGAGAGAGAGAGATGGGGGGGGGGGGGGCCTAGAAAACTAGGATTGCTGCTGCTGCTTCACGGGCAGGACTGTTGCAATAAAACGACTATGATGAGGCACAATATGGTGTTTACATACGATATGTAATGTAACACACGCACTATATCACATAAAAGCCCCCTTCCTCTACATGGACACAGTCGGTCGACGCAACGAACACACACACACACACACACGCCTACAACGCCGTTGCAGGTGTGTGTGTGTGTGTGTGTGTTCGAGGGCCAGTCGGGCCCAGGGAGGGGCAGCGGCGTCCTCCGATCAGCCCGTGTCGGGGAGGAGATTCCCCAGAGTGGAGCCCTCCCAACCAGCGCTGCTCTCGTTCTACTTCAGGGGGAAAAGTTTACTGCCAGCTTTGCTTTTGTAGTCGGCCTCAAAAGATTTTGCGGCAGTCAGCATTAAAAGGCACAGATCTAAGGAGACGCCTCCAACCGGAAGACCTACAGAGGAAGGGGAGCGCGAGGAGCAGAGCGAGGGGGGCGCGCCGACGCTACCATGAAAGACGGGCGTTAAACGCTCCTCTTTGTGATGGCTTTGTACCCCCAACAACAACAATAACAACAAAAATCCCCACCGTCATCTCGTGGTGCTGTTTTTCCCCCTCATGCTTTGATACCTTTCTCTTTTTTTTGTCTTTGCCCTTTTTCCCCACTCTCCTATCTGTGTTGATTTCTTTATTCCCTTCTGCACACGAAACCTGCACACGTCGGCCGGTTACCAGGGCGACGTGTCGCGGCGGATGACATCACGCCCCGACTGAGTTGGACAGCGGGTTCAGGGGACGGTGCCGCGGTCCTTCCGTCTTCGACCCGTTCCTCTCCCTCTCCTTCTGGCTCGGTGTCTCTCCGTCCAGCGTGCCCTGCTGTGTTCCCTGGGAAAAAAACAGATTAATTATTCAACACACAGCCTCAATTAAATTTAAATTCCGCAGTTCAAGTCACCTTTTAGCACGGCACATTTATTATTAAGGCGGATGCTTTGGCTCGGTTTAGATTTAGAACGTTTTGGATTCGTTCAGCATCACAGAGGCAGTTTACTCGTGGAGGCTGTGAGGCTCGGCCTCGGCTCGGCTGGAATGCGGCGGAGTGGATTTTCTCAAACAGCCTCTGGTAAACACCTCTTGCCATCAATTTTCCTTTCCTGTAGATTTTACAGTGTAATATGCTCACAGTTTCCAGTTTGGACTTTCAGCGTCTGAATTGGATGTCAAGCTCGCGACGGGGGGGGGGGGGGGGGATTGTGACATGCATTTTCTAGTCTAACGGAATACTTGGAAACTTTGAAACCCTCATCAATAGCGGATGTCTTTCTTTTCAGTCGTGCTCCTCTTTCAATACCAAATCCTCTGCTGAATAGAGAGGAGTGGCAGGAACTAAATGTGGACTTATAGTAGCAGAAACCTCCAGGAATGGACGCAGGGGAGAAAAATTAATCAGGTTTCATCTTGGACCAGACGTACGCACGCTCTCTCTCTGCCGATGCATATTTAACACATTGCGTTCCCTGACTGCAAATGCTTTTTTTCCCCTCAAACAAGCGAAGATTGATCCGCGAAAGCGCGCACACAACCGAGCTCAGCGGCATGAAACGCAACGAGGAACGACAAGAAGCAGCCTCGACGGCCCCTCTCCGTGATCCCCCCTCCCCCAGTTCCTGCCTCCCCATTTCTCTCTTCCTCCATCAAATGAGGTGGTGCCTTTGTTAGGCAGGAGCATAGAGACCTCACAAAGCGAGGGAAGATGTCACAACAAACAAAAACAGCATAGTAACCACCCCCCCCCCCCAAATCTAATCAGGAGCCATTGATTCATGCTATGAATGGAGACTGAGTACCTTGAGAGTGTCTCATCCAATGAGGCCATAGACAGCGTGACAGGGACCTTCACAATTCAACGAGTTCCCTCTCGTTCTGTGTTCACCTTTAGACTCGACTCAACTCAAAGATGATACGATCATCACTTCTCTCCGGGTCCTTTTTATTTCACTTCATCATTTGTCTGCCTCAATCCACGATCAGTTTGTTCTCCGGTTGTATGTGTGGAGAAGTTCTTTACACTAATAGGCGTGTTTGGTGGAGACGGTGAGTTAGTGCTCCGGGTGCTCTGGTTGTGCTCATGAAGCATGTTTGGATCGAGCAATAAACCCTCCTGTTACCTTCAGATGTATAACATCTTTTACCCTTTTTGACCCCAGCAATTAAAACCTCCAGAAAATGATTAGAATTAATATTGTTTCCCAAGTTTAAGTGTGAGGTACTTTATGTTTGTTTGTTGACTACCTAAATAGCCTTTAAATAAATATAAAAATTGATATTTCTTATATGTTTTACACAGTGAAAAACAGCCTGGGGTCAAATTGACACCAAAGAACACCGATGCGTACAAGTTGTGTTCAGGACAGTGAAAACATATCATCATGTGAATTTCATGTTTTCCAGTTGTCCCCAATAAATTAGGAAAAGTCCTGAAATATGAAGCAAACTTTTTTTTTTAGAGACGTTAAACATTGAATGGGGTCAGAAATCATCATTTCCGGGAGTGAACGCTGGCGCATCGAGCTGCCGCTGCTCTCCGGTTGTTTTATTGATTTACTGTTTTAAAGTTTTATTGTTTTAAAGTTTTCAAACTGTTCTGCTTTTTAACTGTTCTGCTTTTTAATTGTGTCCATTTTTAAATATGTTGTACGGCGACCTTGAGTGCCTTGAAAGGCGCCTTATAAAATGAATATATTATTATTATTATTATTATTAAATTGACCCCAAAGTTAATAGGAGGGTTAAGCGCAAGGTAAAGTTGTACATCATCAAGATTGTAACTTAAATGCTAAAGACACATTTAACTTATGGTAATGTCTACAAACACCAAGAGCACAGACTTGTGTACAAATGTTTTGTCCCCCTCGCCCCCCCTCTAAAAAAAAGAAAGAAAACAGAAAAATTGCATTAGCAATGCAACTCTATTTACTCTTTCGGGAATCTGTGACATTTCAAATGAAATTATTTAATCTATAATACGTGCATGCCCTTCTGAGTTTTTTTTAATGCTCAATATAATGCAACAACTTTGCTCTTATTATTTGTAATGATACTTTGGCATTACGGGGTAGAAGTATTGATTTTGGAACCCAAAGCATTTATTGTGGAGGTAAATGTTATTATTTTAATATTGGACTCATGCTAATTTAATAGAGCGTAACATACACGTCAGTCTGTGAGCCGCAGGGGTCTCTTTGTCTTTCTCTCTCTGCCACCAAGAAGTGTACAGCATACAATAATCTCATGTAATGTTAACGACCATCACGGCTGCTCCACAGTTTTGATTTGCCTGGACCTTTTGAAAAAACCATATTTCACGACAGCAGAGTCTGAAAGTCGGACGGGTGCAGTTCTGCTTCTGCTTCCCTTTCCTCCGGTGGGCCGGCAGTACGCCCCGGGCCTCCGGCAGCGTGGCGTCCGTGTTGAAACTCTGTCCGTCTCGGAGCTCTCCGCCTCCCACCAGAGCTCCGGCTGCAGGTACGAGGCGGCAGCGACGCCTGGGCGTGTCCGCTGAAGGCTGGTCGCTGCTGGAGGAACTAAGAATACCTTCTATTACTAGATATAGAAATACTGATCCATTAGTTTTAATTAAGACTGTTTCTTGACCAATTAAAGGTGCCTTGTTAAAGCTCTTGGCTTACTGTTACCCCTAGTGGTGCTCAAGCTCCTCCCCTTTTGCCCTGGATGAGAAAACCGCCCCTTTTTCTGGAGACACATTTTCTCCTCATTCATCAGTATTTAATAATAATTACTTTCTCTGTCATCGATGTGTTTTGATATCTCACGAGGCTTCTTTTTATTTTATTTTATTTTATTTTTACACGAGTGCCCGTTAGCCAATCAGAACTCTCGTACTGTCGTTGCCATGTAATAATTCATATTTATTCATCAGGAAAATGTAAGCTAGCCGTCTTTGGGGGCGGCTTTAGCTCAGTGGGGTAAGAGGGCCGTCCTGCAACCGCAGGGTTGTGGGTTCGATCCCCGCTCTCCCCATTAATTGCAAGTCGTGTCTTGAGCAAGGCACTGAACCCCAGTTGCTTCCCGGGCGCTCACACCGCAGCCCACTGCTCCTTAATACCTAAGGATGGGTTAAATGCAGAGAACTAATTTCCCCTTGGGGATTAATAAAAGTGTATATTCTTAATCCTGCCAAGAGGAGACGCCGGTCGAGGACCGCACAATGAGTGTCATGCTGCTTCTGTTTCAACTCTGTCAGAACATTTTTTGGGCGATGGGTGCCCTTTTTTTAGGGTTTGAGCACCTGCCCCCCAAAAACGTCTGTGCACGTGCCTGGTTGTATGTGTGTGACCATGACCATCACCCACTCAGTACAATCCATGGTACTCTAACTCAAACCCTTTCACTACAAAGGAGTGAGTGCGTGTGTGTGTGTGTGTGTGTGTGTGTGTGTGTGTGTGTGTATGCGCGTTGGGTAGGGGGAGACTTCCCCTACTTTTCTAAAAAGACCAGAAGATACTTGGCCTCTCAGTTGTGACCATGAGAACGGACCCATGTGCCCGCTCCGTATGAAAGTGAGGGTAAAAGGATCTTGAGAGAGAGAAAGAGACGGACCGATAGCTATAGTCGTAACAAGAAAGAAAAGTCCTTCTTCTCAGCTCTCGGCTCTTTCGCAGCATCTCTCCTCCTCTCAGCTGCATGAACACAGGAACACAGGAGGTCAGAGAGGGCATCCATTACCTCAGAACCCCATCACGGCATGTGTCCACATGTGCACGTGTGAATATTACTCCCCGCGATTGTCGAGTGCGTGGGTTAAAACGTATGAGAGCGGGACGTGCGTCGGTGTGCGCGTGCGCGTCCATATGCGCGCATGTCTTTCTGCTCGGACAAAGGGGCGGGGTCTCTTTTTTTTAACACTCTCAAAGGCGTTACCTTTAGAAAAGGAGGACTCGGGCTGGCCTCCCCCAACTCAAAGATACGAAGCTGTCATTGGAAGAATAGCGGCATTCATCGAATGACACGTTTCTCCCACGTTACACGAGTGCGGCGAACAAAACAGGCGGGGGGGGGGGGGGGGCAGCTGAGGAAGACGTTTTCTTTGCCTTCGTCGTCACTGACAGACACGCGGTAATTACTTTAAGTCTAAGCACCTAGAACACCAAGACGACCGCCGTTGCTTCTCAGCTTTGCAACTTCTTTCCTGCAAGCTGCCACCGGCTCTTTTTAATGTTTACTGGATGTGATGTTGATGTGTGTGTGAGAGGGAGAGAGAGAGAAAGAGAGAGAGACACTGCACCTAATGCGCTCTATCTATGTGTCCCGTCTCTTTTTATCACTGTCAACAGCCATCGCCATGTGTCACAGTTGATATGGACCATAAATGTGCAGCTTATTCTCGTGCATGCTAACAATTCAAACAACTGATGACCAGGTTACAGCAATACTCCACTTACTGCAGCCATTATGTTGAGGCCTTCTGTGGGTTATCTTAGTCAAATGACCTACTTAGACTGGTGTAAGAAACCGACTCATTCACTCTGGATGGTGAGCCCACGTGGAATTACCAGACATAACTAACATATCCCTGCAGTTTGACTATAATAACATCCAGACACACTTGTTTGCCCTTCCTTTGCAGCTTTTCAGTTATGTTTTATTGGATAATACATAGAAGCAACTAGAATGGGCACTCGGTAGAGCGCATACCTTCGCATATCACAAGATTGGGCATTGAGTTATGAACATTTTGGCATTAGTTGCATGCCAATTGGATACAAATTGACCGCACAATGGTAAAAAGAAGATTTTGACCTTTTCATGACCTTGACCTTTGACCCGATCGATCCCAAAATCTAATCAAATGGTCCCCGGATAATAACCAATCATCCCACCAAATTTCATGCGATTCGGTTTAATACTTTTTTAGTTATGCGAGTAACACGCATACAAATAAATAAATAAATACACGGCGATCAAAACATAACCTTCCGCATTTTCAATGCGAAGGTAATTAGAGGAAATAGTTTGTTGCCACAGTCCATGCTGTATTAACTCGTGATGTCAGAGCCTCTTGGATTCATGAGTCAATATTTGTCCTTGTCTTATAGTCCTGCAAGTGTGTGTGTGTGTGTCCATCCAGTGTGTTTATTGGCGTGTTGTCACGTTGCCACTCGTCACTTGGCAGCGATGTGTTCCTCCACCTGTGCCGCGCGCCTCCGTCGACTCTGACTGCAGCGAAATTAAAAGTCCTTTTGGTGCGGAAGTGGATGCCGGTGTGTGGTGTCCCCCCTGCCTGCCGCGTGCCCGGTGGCCCGCCGCCCATTTTCCCACCAAGACCAGGTGTCCCACCCCACTGACCACGAGTGTCTTAATCAGCCCCGCGGACGTGCACGCCACACAATGCATCACACACTCATACGCATGCATATGCACATGCACTCTGCTGAAACTCACCACATTCATCCATGCAGTCAAATTAAGCAAACACACACACACAACACACACACACACACACACACACTGCAAGGGCCACCCCCCCACTGTCAGCCTGCCTTATGTCTAGGAGTGACACTTGGATGACACCAGCAGCAGGATTAGAAGAGCATATTTATTAGCCTTAGCACCGGCCGTGTGCAAAGACAGGACAGGACTGGCCACACGGGTACAACAGTATATTGATTAGCCAGGAACAGAAACTAAATGACAATTAAACCTCTTTAATTGTGCAATAACTAGATGCAGACGGACACATTTGAGGTCAAAGTCTTAAAATCTGTTTTTTATTGTGTATTGCAACATTTTAGATTTTGATGTTGCGGGCCGTGGATTTGAAATCACATTCCGTCTGCGTTTATAGCTTTGACAGGTCCCAAAAAATGAACATTGCCGTGTAAAATCTACGATCCCTCAAAACGCCGTTAAACAAGACGCACTGAATAGACACTGAAAACAAATCACCGTCGGCTTGAATTGGAATATTCTATCTTTTCACAATGGCGCTCGGAAACGGGTTTGCCCTGCATAAACATGGACATTGGAACGCATTAAGAGGTGTTTTTATGTTGACATCTGGAGACTCGGATAAGGATGAAAGGACTTTGCTATTTAGAGGAGAGAATTGTTAAAGAGAGAAAAAACAAAGGCTTGAATCGCTGTTGCCTTTTCCCCCTTTCCATGTCCTTATCATCCTGTGTTGATGCTTTAGGGAGACAAATGAACTTCAGGTGCCTTGAAATCTCTAAATGAACTCTCTCTTACCCCTCAGTCTGTCCTTCCCACATTAAGCTGGCACAGAGGTTGCTTTATTTTTATTTGGTGCAAGAGTGGCTGCACAGATACAGACAGACACTTAAGTGTTGGCCGTGTACTGAATGGGTTCCTTACGGAAAGTGCTCAACAACACACACATGAGCATGCTTACCGTTACACACCCACGTGAAGCTCAATGTCATTCAAGCTCTCACACACACACACACACACGCACACGCCAAGCATTACAAAGAACATCCAATTCATTGCTGAAAATGTTGATGAAAAGCTGTTTTCTATGCCTTTTACATCTGAACCGGCAGGCACTGTAAGAGCTTGTGTGTTTTTCCTGCAACAAATAATCACTCTCCGATTATCCGACTCACAATAAGGACAAGTATCAAACAAATAGCACGGGGCATCTTCGCAAACAATCCAAATCGATATTCTATTGAGCCCAATCCTTTCAGCTTCCACGACCCATTTGTATGTGTCTCTCCGTCTGCCCGGCTGCTTCTGTTAATCATGTGTGCGTTGCTCAAAAACCTCGCCAAATTTGTGCATTTTACATTTACAAATCAGGGATATGGATCCTCCCTCTCGTCCTCTTTTTATGACTGTCATCCTCATGTCCTGCCAAACATATGGCCACGTGACAACAGGCCCAATGCTATGGCGCTGGTCAGCATTTAGGCCTCGTGAAGAAAAGCGTTCACACACATGTAGCTTTGATGGGGAAAAAAATCAACTTTAAGGCCACATTAGAGTGAGTTAAGCATTACCGAATGATAGAGAGGAAAGGATGGATAAGAGAGAGAGAGAGAGAGAGAGGCCATATCATTAGGAAAAATGCAGACACACGGAAAAAAAGAATGAGAGAATCTTCTCGACCAAGGAAGAGGAACAGGCAAATGCAAAGTGACACAGATTGGAACAGAGCATATGTTGGGCGCAGGCAGCATGGCTAGTTTCGAGCTTCCTTGAGCTCTTTTCACATCCGTGGACGTATATGGAGTCGGCCGGCCGGCTGACGAGCCGGCTGGCGCTGTTTGCTGCTCAGCGGTCCTGAACCGGCCTATTTGAAAGGCCTGATGTGTTTTATTTGGGCCTGCACCGCACTGTCATATGCACTCAGAGACGAACTGTAATTGAAAGTCGACCATAATCTGCATGGAGGAAAACTGAAGGAAGTCTGGGAGGTGAAGAAAAAATATGTCCCCGATTTACATTATGCGCTGTGGTGTTTTTTAAATTATTATGAAGACTGTTGACCAAACATGTTCTTCTTCTTTCTTTCTTCTGCTTGTGGCTGATATCACATCTCCTTCCCTCTCCTGTTGTCCCCGGGGCTAACACTAAGCAGCCATTTTACTCTAACTGTACCTGACGAGAAAATGAACTCAAACTCCTGATTGTCAATTACCTTTTTAATTGACTCATTTTCTCTCTCAATCTCTTTTCACACACGCTCTTTGCTTTCCTTGGATCCAACATCAGATATAAAGTTTAGAATGTGAGCGTCTGTAGGTCAAGAAACAACCGCGGTCAAGTAAGGACTGAGAGGCACACGGGAAGCCAGACCTCAGCCTCTGTCTGAGACATGAAGAAGGAGAGCTTTGGGTGTTTGTTGGAGGAGGAGGAGGAGGAGGAGTGTGTGTTAATGCATCATTGCCCTGAATAGTGTTGTGATGGGATTGGTATGTATATCTGCACATTCATGATTCATATATGAAGATACGCGTGTGTGTGTGTGCGTGAGAGGCCTGGGGGGTATTTCTATGCCACACTTTAACGACATAACACACGCTCTGTGTGTGTGTGTGTGTGTGTGTGTGTGTGTGTGTGTGTGTGTGTGTGTGTGTGTGTGTGTGTGTGTGTGTGTGTGTGTGTGTGTGTGTGTGTGTGTGTGTGTGCGCGCGTGTGTGTGTGTAGCCCACGCCAGCAGACTGCCGGTGAGGGTCTGGAGCTGCAGCGCGGCTCCGGGGTTAGAGAGGGAGCCGTGCAGTATGTGCTGGGGGCAGGGAGCGGCTCGGCGAGGCCCTTCTGTCTCCCTGTCGCCGCCTCGCGCCATCGGGGGGGTTGAAAGTGCCAGTGTGCGTCTGTGTGTGTCTGTGTGCGTCTGCGTGTGAGTGACGCGGGTGGGCGCACAGCCGAACGGGCACTTTACTGGCGCTGTGGCACTTAGCTAGCGAGTAGCTGCTGGCTTGGCGGCGCTCCAGGTTAACTCGCCGCGCTGCGAGGGTTTTTCCCCGTGTCCGTGTGCGTCGGGCGACGTGGCACCAGATGCCGCGCCGTACGCACACACCCGGGTGACATTTGGAGCGCGGGCAAGCAGGAAGGAAGCAGGAGAGAAGAGGGACATTTAATTAAAGCCTCGGCCTACAGCATGTCGTGTTTTACACAAACGTGTAGATGCAGGCAGAGTCACCCGCACACACAAAAAGGCATGTGCGTATAGTTTTGCCAATTGGCTTGTGGTTATATATGTATTTTTTTACACAGGCTGTGGGAAGCTGGCGGATAGAAAGAGAGCAAAGGGTGTAAGGTTTAGGAGAGTAGAAGACGAAGGGGCAGGAGGGAGGGAGAGGGATTTTGATGGAGGAATTGGCTTGTGGGTGAGGGGGTAATTTGATTAAGCACACTGGCAGAAGGAGGAAGCAGGGATGGTATGGTGACAAGTGGATGCCAACTCCTCCTGGCATGGCCTTTACCCCGAGTCCCGACAGAGGAGATGGAGTTGTAGGGGAGGCGTACAGTATTTGGCCTGAGAAGGCGATGAAGGAGGATGAGGGCTAGTCCGATTTAGATAAAAGAGAAGACGAGGGTGCGTGGACAAAGGGCACGAGGAAGTCGAGGAAGAGAAGAGGTGACGGAGGACGACGCGGGGAGTGAGATCGAAAAGGTGGTGAGGAGGTGGTGATGCGAGGAAATGGCAGGAGGTGAAAGAGTAGGAGGTGTTAGAAAACCCCACTCGCCATTTTTTATTCAACTTTCACACAGAATTTGCCAAATCAATTTCTCTGCAGATGAAAATAACCCAGCGGAATAACAACATGCGATGTTTGTGATGTTTACGACGTGCACGGCAGCGGGGCGGGCGAGCAGCACTGGAAATGGTTACAGACTAAATACGATGTTGAACTGTTAGCATATTCTCTCTCTGTCCTTCCAGTCACACATTCCATCATTCATTTACTTTTCCATTGCTTTAAGTCAGGGGCGTCAAACTCATTTTCACCGTGGGCCACATCGGCGTCACGGCCGCCTCTTAAAGGGCCGGAAACACTTTATAAACTCCTCGAACATGGTGTTAAAGAACTCTCTTTGCATTTGATTATTGTTTATTTGAGTGTAGAAATATTGTACATGAGAAAATGCCTCTTATATTACAACACAAATCCATTTCATTTGAAACCTTCAAAATAAAAGCATGGGAAATGTTTCTTCAATTTCTTTAAGAGAAGGGGATCACGTGTCTTTCAAGCCGTCAAGGGCCACATGAAACGATGCGGCGGGCCGGATTTGGCCCGCGGGCCTCGTGTTTGACACCTTAAGTGATATTCTCCTCCCTCACTTCATTCATACTAACTTTTCCAAGAAACCCTAAATTATGAGGACATTGTGAATTGTGCTTGGATGTCATTATCCTGATGATCACATGTACATATAAAACAGGCCAGCAGTCATATTGTTTTTCCAGAGACGTACAGTCGTCGTGCCAATCTACTCTTCTATTTCCGTTTTCAATTGTATATTTTGCCAAAAGATGTCACAACTCTATAACTCATCATTGTGTCTTCAGCATACGACTGTAGCTCTCCAGATGTCTGACTAGTAGTTATCCAAGAGTGTCACAAAGTGTGTAAGAAGTCACACTCGGAGCACAAAACATAACCAGGGGCTTTCGACAGACAGTTGTGGTACTCCCCAACATGGCTTCTAGTAGCTAACGCTAACATGCACGCAAACACACAAACGCACAATCACAGCAACACACTCAGCCTCATTTGGATGCAGAAGGCCAGGCCTGACAATAATTATTTTAAATTGCTACGAGGAATCCGGGTCCTGGTGGGATATATTACCACTACTCTAACCAGAGATGGATTCCATCCTGCACACACACACACGACAACACGACAACACTACAACACTTCCGACTGTACGTGTGTGTGTGTGTCTGAATGCTTGTATGTGTGTACGCGTAATGTATTTCAGGAGAGTCGAGCATGTCTTACGCGTTGAGACGAGGTCATATGGCAGCATCTGTTTGCTAATGTGTGTATCGATGTACAACTGTGTGGATGCTGTGCATTACACACAAACACACACACACACACACTCAGCCTGACGTGATGTGTATTTGGTTTGATTGGGTTAATTGGTATAAATGTGTATGAGTGCACTTTGTGTTACATTATGTGTGTGTATGCATGTCACTAGCACTTTGAACTTGTTTACCTTTTGCTTTACACGTCGCATATCGGAGTATACCCACTGAGAGGGTCAATGCATCAATCCAAAACACTTTGAAGGGCATTATTTATACTGAGAGAATGTTAGACTTCTCCATATATACAATATTTGGCTCCAAAAATAATCCATAACTAAGAGTGTCACATGCAAAAATCTGCCTCTCCGCTAGTGTCGTTTGCAAAATTGTGTGTGTATTCATTCAACCACCACATGGACATACTGGACCAGTGGTCCCCAAACTAAGGCCCGCGGGCCGGATACGGCCCCCCTCCACATTTGGCCCCGCCCCCTGAACAATACCAGAGACGCATTCTGATTTTTTTTTTCAGTCTGGCCACGCAAATCCTAGACTAGCCGCTGTCAAGTAGAACGGAATAATGGCGAAAAGGTTAGGTAAGGACCTTATTTATTTCACAAATAGTGTTATTTATTTCCTGACTTTTTTCTGTGAAGAACCCAGAGAGGGTATTTGGTTATTATTTATTTTAAATAAATATTGTTATTTATTTCCTGACTTTTTTCTGTGAAGAACCCAGAGAGGGTATTTGGTTATTATTTATTTTAAATAAATATTGTTATTTATTTCCTGACTTTTTTCTGTGAAGAACCCAGAGAGGGTATTTGGTTATTATTTATTTTAAATAAATATTGTTATTTATTTCCTGACTTTTTTTCTGTGAAGAACCCAGAGAGGGGTATTTGGTTATTATTTATTTTAAATAAATATTGTTTTTTATTTCCTGACTTTTTTCTGTGAAGAACCCAGAGAGGGGTGTTTGATTATTATTTATTTCATAAATAGTGTTATTTATTTCCTGACTTTTTTTTTCTGTGAAGATCCGGGAAAGGGTGATTAATATTTGGTTATGTGGGTTTCTGGAAAACAGTACATGTTTACATTTAGGCACCCTGTGATCGTCACACTGTTTCTGTTACAAACTGACTCCGCCCCCATCAGAGAAGGGAACAGTTATGTGGCCCTCACAGGAAACAGTTTGTGGACCCCTGTACTAGACGATCCATGTTTA
>NC_079394.1:2619822-2709822 GCF_029220125.1 Pseudoliparis swirei
TAACACATTAACAAAACAGTGCTTTTCTTTGAAAAATAAAGACATTTCTTAGTGACCCCAAACTTTTGAACGGTAGTGTATACATAAACATATATACATATACACATGTACATACATATACATATACATACACATACATACATACACACACACACATAAATACATACACACACACACACACATAAATACACACACATACATATTTACATAAAACAATAAACAAAACAAAAAACTTGTCCCCATTAACCGTTACTTATGATGCGTCATCAATGCTGATACGAAACGTATTTACATGAAATGGTGTTAGACTGTTCCTTTGAATTGGCATCTTGTGCTTGTGTATGTTGTGCTTTGTCTCAGTAACTTATTTGCTTTTATCGTTTGTTTTTATTGTAATTTTAGTTATTTTTATTGCATAGCTTTTAGGATATTTTAACTATGTGTTGTAAAGCATCTTTGAGTATTTTGAAAAGCGCGATAGAAATGTAATGTATTATTATTAGTAACAGTCGTCTGTACATGGACAGCAGCTATCCTCTATTATCTTTAGGTATTTTTAAAACAGTAGTTCACGTTTAGCTGCTCTCTGTTTCTAAAAAAGAGATAGTTGCCTGTGTGTGTGTGTGTGTGTGTGTGTGCGCACTAAGCCCCCCCACGCCTCTGAGTGTCCTTGTTAGTACGCATGTATGTGTGTGTGCTCCATCTTCATGCATACCTCCCGCTCTCCTTGGCTGTGCTTCTGTTTCTCCGCGCTGCTCCTTTTTCTCATTTGTGTATATTTTGGGTGTGTGTGCGCGCGTGCGTGTGTGTGTGTGTGTGTGTGTGAAAGAGACCGATAGTGGTTATGGAGGGGCAGAGAGGCTCATGGGAGTTGAGCTAAGGGCCATAGTATCACTCTACTGTCTCTCAGGGCACATTGTTTATGCATGGGGCCACATATGCAGCAGGCACAGACACTCACTGCATACTCAGAGACGCCGCGCGCGTGTGTGTGTGTGTGTGTGTGTGTGTGTGTGTGTGTGTGTGTGTGTGTGTGTGTGTGTGTGTGCGCGCATATAAAAGTGCGTACAGTGTGTGTGTGGTGGTCGTGGGCATAAATTCTCGGGTGTTTATGTTTTTGAGTGTGTATGCATGCATTCGTCTTTGCGTGTGTGAAAATCCCGTCACCGTTGCGACCGAGACCTCGTCTCACCGCTCTCTGGGAAACCGGTCGCACAGAAAACATGAACGCTTTTGCATATGTAGGTGTGTGTGTGTGTGTGTGTGTGTGTGTGTGTGTCTGTGTGTGTGTGTGTGTTCGTGTTGGAGTTTGATTATGTGTGTGTGAGTTTGCCAGTCAGACAAATGGAAGGTCAAGCACTCGCGGCTCCTCCCCCCCCCCCTCCCTCGTGTCTCCTCCCAGAGAGAAACAAGCCCGCGCCAGATGTCCGGTTAACAATCACCGCTCGGCTCTTCCTCACTCCGCTTCCCTCGTCTTCTTCACCTGCATTTCCTTTTTTAATTAACTTCTCCGTTCAGTAAACTGCTGCGGGAACGTTCCTGCTGCCTGTATTCTGGGTTTTTCACACAATAATTAAAACATTCCTGACCCAGGGTGTACGAGAGGTTCCCTCCATCTTGCTTTTTTTTGCTTTACGAATACATAATTAGCGTGTTGATTTTTCTCTGACGGGTTCAGTGGAGAGATGCTTCGGCTAATATCATATTCTCGACTATTTGTTTTGCTATTTATATTCAGGAATTCACACAGTATCAGCTGTACAACTTTATTGACTTCAACTTTGATTGACATTATATGTTTAAACAAGTCGTGACACTGATGCTATTAAACTATTTTTTTTTCATTTCGCCGTACGAAATTCAGGGCAACTTACTTTTCAAATGTTGAAAGTCAAAAGTAGACGAGACTTTTGTCGAGTTAATCTAGAGAAATAAAGCCATCTCGCTGAAAACTTCAGTCGACAAAAGCAAATATATGCATCCTTTAAAAATGACTCCAATACGCCCACTTAGAAAACAGTAAAATTACATTTGAGAAATCGGGTTCCGGTGTTCCAGCCGTAGGTGTCAGAGATGGATATCCCGCCCCTGCAATGAGACACCGTGAGCTCATGGAGGTCGTGTGTGAGCTCCTACACCCATGTCATAATCTGCCTGGCCCCTGGCCAATCCACCTCCTCCTCTTTTTATCTTAATAGATATCTCAGTGTCTATGTACGCGCTGCATCGATGTCGCTCTGCATTATGAAATGACATTTCTCTTCTGCGAGCGTCTGTCAGGAGTGGCTTTGAAATAAATGTGTCATTGCAGCCTTGACAACAAGGTGGCACTCTGCACTAAGACAAATCCCCCGAGGCCTTTCTATCCCCCAGAGGACACCTTTACCCAGTGAGAGAGAGAGAGAGAGAGACCTCTGTCCTCCTGAGTCTGGATACTGTATTTGAACGTGATGCGACAAAGATGCTCAGGTTGTGATACGGCTTGGTGACTCAGGGGGTCTGCCCTAACCCATCTACATGTGTTCAACGGTGTGCAGGTTTGTGTGTGTATGTGTGTATATTAGAAATAACGATAACACAGAACATTGAAAGAAAATTCAGATGTTGCAGGCCAGCAATGACAAACCTCTCGGGAATGTTCTTTGAGCTTCAAGGATGTCGTCCCTGAGTGAGCCACACGTCGACTGTGTGAAACGTTCTATTGTCTGAAATGCAACCTGACCGTGTATGAAATGGTAAAAAAAAAAATGTAGTGAGTATAGTGGGAGTATTTGTGGAACATTTTGTATCCTGAACAAAATTTTTGAAGTTTAGAAAAAATTCTGAAATACTGTGTGTGTGTGTGTGTGTGTGTGTGTGTGTGTGTGTGTGTGTGTGTGTGTGTGTGTGTGTGTGTGTGTGTGTGTGTGTGTGTGTGTGTGTGTGTGTGTGTGTGTGTGTGTGTGTGTGTGTGTGTGTGTGTGTGTGTGTGCCCTCTAAACAGAGTACAGGTAGCGATGTGTGATGCTGCTGCTTTCACGAGAAATAGATCACTGGCAAGTACGCCCAGAGCCATCTGCACCAGACCTCAGACTGCAACATCTGTGACACTCACACACACACTCACACACACACACACACACACACTGGGCCCTTCACCATCCCATGAGGAGTATACGCTTCTATGTAGTGACACTGCTGTGATGTAGCTGTCATCTCCTGAGCATATGGCGCTAACCCTTCCCCCCAAACCTAAAGTTCAACGTCAGATGTGACAAGCTATGTAGAATTAGTCTCAATTCTTCTTTGTAATAAAGTGTGGTTATTCACATTATGCGGAGGTCACTCTCATAACAACTGTCAAATTAGATCGCATTTTGATTTGATTGCCTAACTACGTGCGAGGAGAGGCAATGATGAGTGATTTCCAGCCTGCAGTTAAATAAAGTCTGATTTGTAATGGCTGTATTTAGTTTACTTGACGGTTGAGGTCATTCAGAACTTGCACTCAGGAATCCGTTGTTACTTGTGACAAGTCTACGAGAGATACACTACCCCGGCTGATTATAGGTGAATGCTGGACTAATATGTGATCTCTTAAATATGTGGAGCTGCTGCTTTAAATGCAGCATTTGTATGAAGGGGTTTGTTTCATTTTACACACACACATCAGTTTTCTGGCAGATGGTTAAATTGTTATTATCAAGCAAGTCATGTAAAGTATTTGACCCCAAAAATATACATACGCCAAACTCTTGGTTCAACAGGTTTCAATTTTGGTCTGACGATGTTTATTTTACCAATTGTTAAGAAAGAAAGCGAGATATCAGTCGTGTGTGTGTGTGTGTGTGTGTGTGTGTGTGTGTGTGTGTGTGTGTGTGTGTGTGTGTGTGTGTGTGTGTGTGCGTGCGGTGGCCCATGGTGTACAGTAGATTGTTGGACACAGATTAATCACCTCACCGTCGTGCTGACTGTGTATTCTAGGGCTCATTTCTATGTTGTTCTAAGCTGATCTGACTACTACTAAGATCCATTGTTAGACTTTTCCACTCTTTAACTATAAACACTGTTATTATTATCACCTGCTCATGAACAAAGCGGTTGAGATTCTTCTTTTGACTCAAATTTGACTACAAAATGTAGCCGCAAGATAAAGTATTGTTGCCTTCTTTTAAACGCTCCGATTTCATTGTTTTTTTATTTTTTATTTCCTGCCTTGCTTTAAACTGCTGGCTGACTTTATTAGCAGTAAGAATTCAATAAGTCTTCCGTATCCCAATATTACATCAATACAGGCCAGTTAGTTATTTCTTGTTTTATGAAAACCAATGAAAATCTTAATCAAGTTTTTGTTGATACTGAACTGAGTTTTAGTCATTTAATATTGAGTATGTCCCAATCTGGTATTTCTATTTCTATTTAGCCATACTATGGCTAACATAAGATTATTCAATTTATACTTTTAGATGAATGTATGACGGCCGAGTAGGCAGGCATTGAGAAACTACAGCCTGCATCACAGCTTTAACGGCTACTCATGGTGCTTTATACGCTATAGTGGGTTTTATATAATATATATATATATATATATGTATATATCTATATATACATATATATATGTATATATATAAATACATATATATACTATATATAGATATATATATATATATACATATATATATATATATATATGTATATCTGTGGAGAGAACAGTTTCTGTCATCATCTGTTGGGACTGTAAAGTTTGAGGAGGATTTTGACAGCCTCCCTTCATCCGCAGCACGAACAAAATACTAAAGTAAAAATGTAGTTCCCAGCCAACAGTAACACTTGCAGAATGTCACTGAAATAGATGCGAAAGCAACGATTCACAAACCATCTGAGTGCGTGTAATTAATTGAAATTGGTTTCGAATTAATTCAGAAAATCTTTCCCTCTTCGTGAACATGTTCCACGTTGCCTTTCAGCCACCTTCCTTCCCGCCTGTTTGTTTGACGGTGAGGCTCCCGTCCTGACTCAGTGTTTACCACTCCAACCCCCTTTTTCCCCTCCCTCGCCTCCTGCTCTTCACCCTCCCCCCTTCTTCACCCCCACCCCTCTAAACGTGAAAGTGCTGATTGCTTTAAAAGACTATACAGACACGTTGGCAGCCATTATCTCTGGTGAGAGAGAACCGAGCAGAGAGCCGAGCCTTTTATCCCGACGCCCCCCCCCCCCCCTGCTGGTTTGTGTATGTCAAAGCGGCGTAATTTGGCCCAACGTATGGCCCAGCGAGCCGCAGTTAATGAGGAGCTGTTTGAGAGTTAAATGCACATGAATAATCAACGGGGAGCTGGAGCTACAGAGAGAGAGAGAATTAGATATCAACACATGTTGAGGGGGGCGAGCGACCGAGGGATCACACACACACACACACACACGTGTTCTGGTATCCGTGCTGCATGTTCAGTTCAACCACTGAGCGTTTACATGTTGTCATGTTTGAGTACACACACATGTTGCCCCACATACGATTCACTTTACCTCATCACTGTTCTACTGTTACCAGTGTTTAGAGTTCTTCGAGCTCCCCAACATGCAACAGATGTTTTAAATAATTGACATTGAACGTTTGTTTGAAGGAAAAAGAAAGCGAAACAAATATATCATAATATATGAATGAGCAGGATTGTCTCTATCGGGGGTGGTTGGGGGGGATTTCTGTGTTTTCCCTCCAAGTGATGAGCACATGTGTCTAAAATGGACTTCCAGGGAAAGAAGACGAGTAAATAAATCATAAACGCCTCGTGTTTTTCAGCGCTGCCCTAAGATACGCGGATCCTGAGCGATGCCATTAGTTCTATTGAGGAGCTTTGTTGTAGTTGTTGACATGACGGTGGGCCTGGATTCCTCTTTGTGGGACGTAAACCTCAGAGTTCAACGGGGATCCAATGAGAACATGCAACATGTCCCGAGGTCAGAATGGATGTTATATCGTCATCTGCTTTATTGCTTTTTTTATTTTTTTATCTGAAAGGTAGTTTGATATATCCAGTGTATTGCACTTTGTTGACATAACATGTGTGATGTTAGTTTCTTCCCCCTCGCCGTCTCACTCCTGAACAGCTAACCCACTGTAGCATATATATTTACCTTCGCATTGAAAATGCGGAAGGTTATGTTTTGATCGCTGTGTATGTATTTATTTATTTATTTGTATGTGTGTTATTCGCATAACACAAAAAGTATTAAACCGAATCGCATGAAATTTGGTGGGATGATTGTTTTTTATCCGGGGACAATTTGATTAGATTTTGGGATCAATCGGGTCAAAGGTCAAGGTCATGAAAAGGTCAAAATCTTCTTTTTACCATAGCACGGTCAATTTCTATCCAATTGTCATGCAACTAATGCCAACATGTTCATAATTCAATGCCCAATCTTGTGATATGCGAAGGTATGCACTCTACCGAGTGCCCGTTCTAGTTTTGTATTGTGTTGTAATGAATATTTTGTGTAAGCACACTGAGAGTCACTTTACCAAGTCAAATTCCTTGTTTGTGCAAACTTACTTGGCCAATAAAACCTGCTTCTGATTCTGATTCTGAGATAAATTACAGAATAAAGAGCCGAGTCCTAAATCCACATATCATCCAACTGCTGATTTAACACACTAATTAGACCCCGGTGCAGGGGTGTTTCAACATGCAGGGATCCCTGGGTTCCAACAAAGACTCGCTCTGCCCGGCACCAGCTCTCACGGAGAAGGAGTGTAATGATAGGAGTCAAAACAGGGCCATTCATTTGCTCTCGTTGAGCTGAGTGCATTCTTGGCTCACAGTCGGGGGGCATCGCTCCAGACTGCGCAGCCAAAGCCAGAGAGCCCATTTGCGGAGGCAAATGTCACCGTGTCACACCGCCCCGCACGTCTGCCTCTCCCTCTCTCCGGCGGGTACCCTGCCGTGCCCTTCAGCCGTAACTCTTTACATCTGTTTCTCCTTCTTTCTCCCTCCCTCTCGCTCTCAAGCCCCTCATCACGTCCGTCGTTCTGTCTTTCAGATCGGGTCCTACTTAGCGCCGACGCTTTTCTCTCTCTCTCCGCATCGTGTCTGCCTCGACGGCCCTCTCGACGCTTGTTTTGCGTCTGCCTCTTTCCGTTTCTCTTCCTTCTTCTTCTCGCCAGTCGTCATTTCAGCTGCACTCTAAAAAAAGCCGGTGGCATTTTTTCAGTGCGCTCTCTCGCCCTCGGTGCATCCATCCATCCCGTCTCCTCTGTCCTCCCTCTCTTCCTCTGTCAGCCAGTGGACATGTTCTAGTGTGTTTATAACACATACAACCAAAGCTTCACTGAAGGAGAGTGATCTCCTTTATCCCTGCCATCCCTCATTCCTTCTCCTCTCTCTCCCTCTGCTCTTCCTCCCTTCCACCCTCGTGTGACACGGAGACTGTGTCATCTTTCCGGTGCCTGTTTGCATTGCAACCAGACTTTGCGCGTCGCCCCTCGATCACAAAACCAAACGGCGAGCGTGTGCTCTCGGCCCGGCGACATGTTTTATAAGGCGGTGAGCGCGTGTGTGTGGAGCTGCCAAGATAATGAATAGGCGCCGCAGCTCATGCATGCTAATGTTATGTTGTAAGCAGTTTTGTTGACAAGTGCTAATACTTCTTTCATACTATCATCAAAAGCAGCTAATACAACAGCCATTACTCCACAGCACTCCATGCACGACATGATGGATTGTGACCTTAATATAGGTTAGCCGAGTTTTGAAAGTTAAACAACCTGCAATAAATCACAGAATTACTACAATGCGCTTTAATTGGTTAAGGACTGTTTATTTCCTAAAGAGGTAGGAAAAATTGGGTTTCTGCACTTTTTAATTTGCAAAGTGCATTTTCATTACAAATGGCAGTTTAATATTACCCTCCTTTGTCATGCAAAATACGCAACACACTGGCAATCTATTAATTGGACAAAAATGCGGTGCCAGCGAAAATTGTCCACCTCTCTCACTCTGTCTCTCTCTCTCTCTCTCTCTCTCCACCTCTCGGGGTGGTAAGAGCTGGTAACATCCATCACAACCAGGTAGACAGAGTTAAACATTCTCTCTCTCTCTCTCCGTGCCTGACCTTATCTGCTGAGGAAACAAATAAACGACAAATAAACGCAAAGTGAGGATGACGGGCCGTTGTCTGCCCGATGCTCGTCGCTTATTAAGAGACGGTAAAGATGAGGGGCATGTTGGGTAATTACGCCTGCCCCCTGTTGGTTTGGGATTGCAGCTCTTTTTACAGCAGCTGGACATTATTCATACGGTAAAGGATGAAGCTGCTGCTTTTCCTTTTCCTGCATTCAAAACAAACTATGCTTAATCCAACATACTGTCATTGTAATAGGGTCAGGGCATCCTGCATATCACACACACACACACACACACACACACACACACACACGCACCGTGTATATCTGTGTTCATTTTGTTGGTCTACTTTTTTCCCCCCTTAAATTAATGCCCAAAGAGACGTGTATAGTGCAGGAAAATTAGAATTTGATGGAAGTGATGAATTTCTAAAAAATAAAGGAACATATTCTGCCGTCAGTCCATCAGAATTAAAGAACAAGGGCTTCTTTCTAGAGAGCTCATCAGAAGAAACTGTTTCAGTTTGGTGCTCTGGTCTTCCCCAAAACACATTCAGAGAAAAAAGGCTGAAAAATATCAAGAAAATCATCTAATTTCTTGATTATTCTGTGGACTGATAGAACTGTCTTCACTTTTCTTCCGACTTGATTGCCGCCTTTCTCTAGGATGTGTTGTCTGTTACATCACATGTCATTACATAACATGACATGTCATTTAGCAGACGCTTTTATCCAAAGCGACTTACAATAAGTTCATCAACCAAGAGAACAAACTCAGAACAACAAGAATACAGAAAGTAACATTTCCTCAACATAGTCGAACTACAAAAGTACCATAAGTAATACCATGAGTAATACTATAAGTAATAACATGAGTAATACCATAAGTAGTACTATAAGTAATACTATAATAAGAGCCATTTCAGTGCCACTGAAGTGCTAATCTGTGTTTTAATCCAGGTATAGACTAAAGATGTGTTCTTCGTCTCCGGTGAAGATGTGGAGACTTCCTGCTGTCCTGATGTCAGTGGGGAGCTGGTTCCACCAATCAGGAGCCAGGACAGCAACAGTCTGGATTTAGAGTGATCAGCTCGAAGTCTGTTCGTCTGTTGTCATCGTAATCTCCTGGATGCTGAACACGTACGACCCAAAGCTGAATCCAACGGCACCAAGCTGTTGTGAGCCGGTGGTCAACGATACTGAGGAAATACTTACAGTCAAATAAGGACACGGCAACAAAAAGGTTAAAAACATCATGCAGCATATAACGTCACCGAGCAATGGAACAACACAACTTCTAGTCTGATGGTTCCTGCTCTTTCACCAGCCTTCCTTCACCTACTGGGTGCTCATTGTAAGTCAATACCTTCGCATTGAAAATGCGGAAAGTTATGTTTTGATCGCCGTGTATTTATTTATTTATTTATTTGTATGCGTGTTATTCGCATAACTAAAAAAGTATTAAACCGAATCGCATGAAATTTGGTGGGATGATTGGTTATTATCCGGGGACCATTTGATTAGATTTTGGGATCGATCGGGTCAAAGGTCAAGGTCAAGGTCATGGAAAGGTCAAAATCTTCTTTTTACCATAGCACGGTCAATTTTTATCCAATTGGCATGCAACTAATGCCAAAATGTCCATAATTCAATGCCCAATCTTGTGATATGCGAAGGTATGCACTCTACCGAGTGCACATTCTAGTTATTAATGTATTATTATGTAACGTGTGAAAAGCTCCTTTACAGTTAGTCCACTGTTGACACGTGTTCATTATGATATCTTTAGTCTAACAAATCCCGACATGAAAAATCATCGGTGGGTAAAGATGTAACGTCAAAAAAAAGTTGTCTTTATTTGAATGAAGTTGAACTATCAGTTAAAAATGCTGTTCGTCTTGCGAACCGAGACCAGAGTGGCATCTGACTCCCTGACGTCGGCGTTCCGACACGTTAGCAGCTGGTTTTGACGGGGCGCCGCCCAGACATGTCACCGCGCTGTCCTGTGTCTCTAACCCCAGCCAGCGCACACACACCCTCCATCCCCTCGAGGCCATCGCTCACCCGTCATTCTTTGATGCCTCGTAGACCAATCAGGCGGCGTCTCATGAGACGCAGTGTCACGCATTTAAGGATGCGTGACAACGCGCTCCCTGATTTCCCAGTGGCCGCCGTCTGCAGCCTGCTCGCGCTTCTATAGACACGCGCAGACGTACACGCACACACAACACGCTCACACGTGTGAGAGCGGACGCACGTCAAAGGAGATTTCCTCAGCAGGAGGCGATACATTGATAGTTTTGCTCGTCAGGCGGCGCCTCGGGTCCGTTTAAACGAGTAAGACGGTGAGAAAAAAAAGCTGAATCGTCAATCAATTAAGTTTAATTTGTCATGTCGAATGACAGAATTTTTAAGTTCGGACTAACTTTTGACTCGAGACCTTTCAGCCAATACAACATACATGTGCTCACGCCACAGCGGAGTGCAGTGAGCTAGGCCAGCCGCCGGGCACGACAAGCATTTGCTTTGGATTCATAGGAGACGTGAGGCGATAACCACCGAGTCACCGAGATGTTTTAGACCGCTCTCGGTTTGACTTCGGACCCCGATTCACTCTGCAGAAGGAAAACATCCCCCCCCCCCCCCCCCCAACGACGAGAAGAAGCTTTTCTTTGATGTTGACATTTTCAAACAAGCAAAAAGCTCCGTGGTTGACCTGTGTTCTCTCTCTCTCGTTCTGTCTCTCCTTGTGTGTTTCGCTCTCCTTCTCTTCTTTTTTTTTCTTTCTCTCGCGTGTGTTTGTTGCATCGAGCCCGGCTACACGATGCGGCCCGTGAGGTAGAGAGAGAGGTAGAGAGAGAGAGGTAGAGAGAGGTAGAGAGAGAGGGAGACAGAGAGAGAGAGAGAGAGAGGTAGAGAGAGAGAGAGGTAGAGAGAGGAGAGAGAGAGAGAGGTAGAGAGAGGTAGAGAGAGAGAGAGAGAGGTAGAGAGAGAGGAGAGAGAGAGAGAGAGGTAGAGAGAGAGGTAGAGAGAGGTAGAGAGAGGAGAGAGAGAGAGGTAGAGAGAGGTAGAGAGAGGGAGAGAGAGAGAGAGAGGTAGAGAGAGAGGTAGAGAGAGAGAGGTAGAGAGAGAGAGAGAGAGGGAGAGAGAGAGGGAGAGAGGGAGAGAGAGAGAGATATGTGTTCCTCTGAGTCTGTCTACTGTATTTGAGAGAAAGAAAGTTGTTCTAATATTTACTCATTCTTGACTGATATTTGTTATATTCAAGTCTACAAAAGTCTTATTACCTCCACATGACCCACATAAGCAGTGGTTTTGTTCAGGAAGAGGCGTTTCGGGCCCATTACTCGAGGCTTTGTGGTTGAAACAAGGCGGGGAGGATGGGGTGAAGGCGAGAGAAGGTCTAACACCCGAGCTCCATCGCAAACAGCTGTTCTGCTGGATGAAAGCAGAGCTTCAAGTGGCGAGAGCTTTCAGGCTCTGTGTGTGGGGAGCATCGGAGAAAGGCATACAGTAATGTCACAAAGCCATTTATGACACACTTTTGCACAATTACAGCCTTTTCTCCAGAAACGCATTGTTTATAATCGGGGAGCGAGACAACAACTGCACCGGAGAAGCTTTGAAGCCGGCTGCTCCGTCGAGGGCTGAGCTACAATGCACCAAAACATGATGAAGACGAGGATAATCTTCATGAACCAACAGCGGATCGCCGTTCAGCCGGCATTGTGTGCAGTGTGTGTGTAAATAATCATGAATAATGTTGTATGTCTTTTGCAAGTGACTCTGTTTTCAAATCTTGGTATTTGTGCAAATGTGTTTGTGTGACTATCTCAGGTTTTGCTTTTTTTCTAAAAAACAGTGTCGACCCGGCGAGATATCGCCAGCATTGGTTGATTCGCCCCAACAACGCACCATGCCGTGTTTTAACAGCTTTATTGGGAGCACATAGACGCAGCATGCAGCACTTCTTTTTTACATTTTTTTCACATTTATTTTCAATACCTTTTTTGTTGTTTTTTGTATTATTTATTGTTATGTATATGTTTTTTTTCTTCTGTTTTTTGTTTCCTTATTTATAGTCTTTACATTGCTCAATTAATGCACATGAGTGTAATGTAATGTACTTTAAGTCTTGTTTTCTAATTTCTACAATTAAATCATATTTAAAAATAATAAAATAAACAGTGCAGTGAGACAGATGTCCCACCTCCCACCAAACTCCTCCGTCAATCCCGACCGTTTAGCCTGTTCCACGCGGGGCCACAGTAGCGGGGGCCACTGGAGCGGGGCCACAGTAGCGGGGGCCACAGGAGCGGGGCCACAGGAGCGGGGGCCACATCTGCCTGACGATCTGACATCAGCTGCTGTGAATTCACCATATTTTGTTTTGCCGGCTCTATGAATCAGTAATTGTTTTTAGCACGATGCACTTATCCAGACACCGTCTCAGGCTCATGTGAAATAAATCATTCATAAATCAATTTGCCAAACTGTATATTCTGAGCCGGCTTTGAGAGAAAAAAGCGGGTCTGTTTAGGTAATGGAGTAATCCTTTTTAATAGAAAATACACACGACACACTGTTCTGTTCAGAGTTGATGGATTAGCTTCTCTGCCTGAAGCCCATGGATGACGTCCCGGAGTGGAAATCCAGGTGTGGTGTTCTGTCGCTCTTTTTCTTCTCTTCCTTGAGCTGGAAATTGCAGGCTGAATGGGTGATGTGCCATCACCATTGAGAGAGAGGGAAGAGAGAGAGAGAGGGAGGGAGAGAGAGAGAGAGGAGAGGAGAGAGAGAGACCTGTGTTCCTCTGTCGACTGTATTTGAGAGAAAGAAAGTTGTTCTAATATTTACTAGTTCTTTCCTGATATTTGTTATATTCAAGTATATAAACGTCTTATTTATTGAATATTACAGTAACATTTCAGTGTCAGTGTTTTATCAAACTAAATATCAGTTCCCACATTAACAACAGTGGACTGTGACTAACAAATGGAATCACTATTACAGTGTGGCTGTATACAACCACTGCACTGTAGTTGCAGTTATCCCCTAAATATGTATATCTCTTTTATTCATGCTTTATTTATTTATTTAAATGTCCACGATCCGATATTCTGATCATTCATATAGAAACAGCTATTTGCTATGTAAATAGCTCCAACCAGAGAATGAAGTCCGGCCTGCTGGTTTCCTCTCAGGTGGTCACCGATGGCGTCGTGAGCAGCGTTAGCCGAGTCGTCCTCGCAGAGACGCTCTGAATTACGCCTTCAGCGCCTCGAACAAGCTTCTTTCATTCATCCGATAATCAGGACACTCCGTCGTGTGAAATGCGATAACGCCGCCACTCGAACGCGATCGATCCTCACGCTGCAATGAACCGCAGGGGTGAGAAGCTGAAATGGATCACAGGAACATCATCCAACTAGAACGGGCACTCGGTAGAGCGCATACCTTCGCATATCACAAGATTGGGCATTGAATTATGAACATGTTGGCATTAGTTGCCAATTGGATACAAATTGACCGTGCTATGGTAAAAAGAAGATGTTGACCTTTTCATGACCTTGACCTTTGACCCAATTGATCCCAAAATCTAATCAAATGGTCCCCGGATAATACCCAATCATCTCACCAAATTTCATGCGATTCGGTTTAATACTTTTTGAGTTATGCGAGTAACACGCATACAAATAAACATAACCTTCCGCATTTTCAATGCGAAGGTAACAATGGGATCCATCACCTCTCAGCAATGTGTCTTTCATCCTTCCCTTTCTGCCCTACTTCACCTCACCACTTCATCCTCTCTTTTATGGATCCGGGTGGGGGGGGGGGGGGTCAGGTGTGGCTCAGGTGCACTGCAGACAAAGGCAAAGAGAGTGCCAGTGAAGTTCCTGTGACCACATCTGTTTATCTCCCGCTGCCCGTGTGGCGGAACACTGACTGCGGCCGCTCAGAGACGCCGCTCTGTTTTCTTTACCAGTCGCGAGGCGTGACTTTGGAAAGTGAAGCTACCTGCAGGCCCGTCGGCAAGCAACGCGAAACACCTGGGCAGGAAACGCAGCTCGCCAAAACCAGGAGCGCTCGCGCGTGTCACCGTCTGAGTCAGCGATTCGTTGTTTTGTCTTCTCACTTTGGATTAGGGCCGATAATAAAAAAATAAAAAATAGCGACGGTTGAACTCCGGTGGGTTCATCTTTCTGCGTGGCTCTTTCTTTCTGACTTCACGCGTTCGCTCCCTTTTGTTGCTCCGATGATATTGAACGCTTCGGCAGATCGTGTTAAAAAGACACACGGGAGCGTGCACATACACACACACACATGTGTCACACAAACTCACGCACCTCTTTCTCTCACAGAGGAAAGACAGACAGATTTTCAAGATCCCTATCCTGAGGATTCATAGGTCCTAATAGACATTCCCTGCAGAGCCATGGATGAGATGTCAGAATTGATGGCATGCAGACTTTTATTACCTGGTGTCGTGTGTAATTAGGTTAAATAGATGGGGTTGGACACGCATGGCAAAGGCTACGTTTCTCAACCCCCGGCTGGATTTATTGGCCACGCTCCACTCTCCGAGGTCTGCTCTAATGCACTCATTTGCATGAGGGTACATGTATCTGATGTGTGTGTCACTGTTACGTCAGCTCAGCACGACGACGAGGGCCGGCTTGTGAATAGTTTGGTTCGGCGGTCGGCGACGGCCCGGCCCGCCAACTGCCTATTAGCTACGATATGAAAGCTGCCTGGCAAGTGTTGGATTGATACTCGACACGTCGAACAAAGCTCATTGTCATTATAATTACGATACGTTGAGTCTTAATTTCACGGTCGTCCATATTGCCAGCGTGATAGGGCTGTCTGTTACTTACATCTTCAGTAACAGCTGTCTCTTCAGCCAGTGTGTCCATCCGCCTTTCACATAAATGAAATAACGACTTCATAATGACTATAATCACCTCAGATGTAATTATAATGCATAGCCATTGGTACGATTAAACTGTATTTTCTGAAGAAACATATCACTTTTTTTCCTCTTCCTCCAGATGTCCAATCAAGTGTAAATCAGTGATAAACTAAGAGGACTGTATGTGTTCTGACCCGTTCATCGAATCGACTTTAAAAGGAACCACTTTATACCGGTTACTCTGTCATTTGCTGGAGGGTCCATCCCATCTGTCTGTTGAGGACGCGCTGATAATGAAGTGCGTTTGATGAAGTAAGTTGATAATGAGGGCGAGCCGGCCGGCGGTGGTGACGCTGGAGGAGCGGGGGAGGCGGCAGCAGCCTGCAGTGGTGGATGTTGCTGTTCACACCTTTCTGACCTTCACAGATTACAGTTTCCCCTCCAACACCCATCATCGGAGTGAATCATCGGGGGGGCGGGTGTGCTTGTGCTTGCGCGTTTGCGTGGGGGGGGGGGGGGGAGTGTGTGTGTGCGTGCAAATGTGCCAGGATGATCTCATTCACCAAGGTCTCCCCCTCCTCGTTTGGGGGTAACAAAAATAATCTCGCAAAGAGGGACGTTCACGTGCACTCATGCACACGACCCGCCTCCAAGGCCGGGCGATTGGCTCGGAGCAGCTGAACCACGTTACGCTACACACAGAAACACGCACACACACACACACACACACACAGGCTCAGATTCCCGCTTCCTTGAACCTGGCTACTTGCCTGTGCATCAGGATGAGCTCCGTGAGCCTCCACTGGGATGTGGGGTGCATAGCGAAGCAATTTGTTAAACATCTCCAGCATCCTCTCTCTCTCTCTCTCTCTCTCTCTCTCTCCGTCTTTCCCTCATTGCTTTCCACTCTTTTTATTCCCCTTCTTCCTTACACCTAACTACTACACTCCCACCACTTTCCCCCTGCTCCACTCTTCCTCCCCCAGGAGACGCCACGGAGGGGTCCGCTGGAGACGGGGCCCGCTGACAGGCCAGAGTGGCAGTAACTTATTGTGTATTGATGGAGTGTGACAAATCATGTGGGAACGCAGGGGTGCGTGGTAGCGAGAGCCAGGGTGTTGAGTACGTGAGCGTGTGTGTGTGTGTGTGTGTGTGTGTGTGTGTGTGTGTGTGTACGCCCGCATGTGTTTGTGCCTCTTTGTGTCTGCGTGTGTGTGTTTGAGCGTAGCGTCTTAGCGCGGGGCAGGCGGGCATAGCCGGGACCCTTCACAGCTCATTTAGCCCAAATGGGGCCACCTGGGTGGGGAGGGAGCTTCAGCAGGGCGGCCCTGGCACTCTGGAGCCCGGCTGACAGGCCCCAAATATATAGGGGCGCCGTCTGCCTATTAATCAACACGGCCACTCTGACAAATCCCCACAACTATGACCTAATGAGAGGGGGGGGGGAAGAGGTAGGGGACATAGTGGACTATAGGTGTACGGGGCAAGAGGAGCGTATGGACATAGGAGGGGAGGGGGGGGGGAGTATAAATATAAATATATTTTGTTTTTTATTTTGTTTATTGTTGTTTTGTTGTTGTTGTATTTTCTTCTTTATTTTATATTAATTTTCTGATTTATTTTGATTTCAATTTAGGATAGGAATTTATAAGCATTTTTTGCTTCTACCTATACCTTTTCAGTCTTTCTCTTTTGTACATTATATAGGATAATATTGTATTGTGTTTGATTTGATTGACTGAATAAAAAATACAAACAAACAAACAAACAAACAAAAGGAAATGAAAGAAGGAGTAACCCGACATTGCAACGGGCAGTGCGCGCCGCGGGGGAAGCCGCGAGGTAACGAGAGGAGGACGCTGACGCTAGCGCTCGGTCCTCACGGCGAACCGGTTGATTTTTTACGAAAGCCCAAATCACGCACTCCACAATGATGCGAGCGCCCGCTCGGCCTCGCCGATTCTCCGCCGCCGGAAAACAAACGAGACCGCGGATACTTTCTCCACACTTTTCTTCGTCGCCGACGCTCGAGAGCGAATTAGAGGCGAGGAGACGTTTGAGTTTGAGAGCAAACAACATTGATGTATGTCTTCTTCTCTGGTTCCCACCCTGAGGTGTGCCAGCATCTAATCTCTCCACTACCAATCTCAGGTCCAAATCACATTAGCCGGGATCAGAGGTGAAACTGGAGCTTTTCAACAACAGCCTGTTCTCACTAATGAACCCCCGTGGCCATCCGCTGCATATTACAGCCGCACTGAGTGAGGGGGAGAAACTTTTTGCAATAATCATTATGTAATTGCGCCACGCCTGGGTTTCCATGCCTTGACATTTTGAAAGCTCGATAGCAATATCTTTATGCTTGTCCATAGGGAATGTGTTTGGAATGACTGTGCTGGATATGATTGATGGTTTTCTGAGGCTAAACAATCTGCTTTACTGTAATTATATAGGTTAGTGTCCATCTAAAGTTTATGTGGTACAATATTAGTTTATTTGCGATGAATTTTGTGTTGCGAGCCCAGAGTGACTTGATTGTGTTTGTTAAAGTGACCTGTGAAACAATCAGTCACTCAATCAAGTGAAGTGGATGTAAGAATGGTGAAATCCTTTTTGGTTTTCAAGGGAATTATTTATAAAACAATTCTTGAGAGTTATAAATGTGATTAAAAACGTATTTATATGTAAGATGTATGTGGTAGTATATATAAATATATTTTGTTTTTTATTTAGTTTTTTTTTCTTTTCTTTATTTTATGTTAATATTCTAAATTTATTTGATTTTAATTTAGGATAGGAATTTATAAGCATTTTTTGCTTCCACCTATACCTTTTCAGTCTTTCTCTTTTGTATATTATATAGAATAATATTGTATTTGATTTGATTGACTGAATAAAATACACAAACAAACAAACAATACAACCTCAACCATCACCGCAGCCAACACCACCACCACACACACACACACACAGACACACACACCTAGACACACACACATACACACCAACGTTCTTCCTTTCTCATTCTAAGAATCACTTTTGTGGCCAATTATTCTGCCTACCACCAAAACACTGAAGTGAATATTCAGAAGCAGCAGCTTCCTATTGACTCGTGCCTGTCTGCCGTCTCCAGCCATAGGATCCATGTGATGTCCTAAGCCCGGCCTGTCTGCGCCATCGACTGGCCCAGGATGGAAGGCCCATAGAGAGGATGCACAGCTGCATGCTGCTTCCATCCATTACCTGGTGATGGTAACGCTGCAACAGCTTCTGCTTCAAAGTCTGTTGAACAGAAAGCCACATACACACCTTGCTGGGGATGCACACACACAATCTGCTCCCAGCACGCTCATTGATGAAGCTGTTACAGATTCTGTGTGTGTGTGTGTGTGTGTATGTGTGTGCGTAGATCCATCAGCAAACTTTCACCAACTTCTATGAAGGACATTTGTTTTCCCAAGGTGACTAAAGCGAGATACATTTGCAATGGATTGGGCCCGTTTGCTCGTATAAAGCAGTCGGAGGTACTTTCACAATCAGCGGTTTGTTAAAAGGATGCAGTTCCAGATGTTTTGCTTGCTTAAACTAACTGTTTTTTCATGTGATATTTAGTTGAATGATATAAACACTCGTGAATCAAAGTCCCGTGATTATAGATATTAAATGTGTCTTCTGTCAGCGCACAGCCAAATAATTACTGTACCGCCCATTTCAGCAGCTGCAGCTCTGCAGTGCACAGCGCTGCCTGAATGCAAAGTGAGAAGGATGATGAGTGGATGATAACATGAGATAAAACTGTTCAGTCACGTTCATACTCCAAGCAATCAACAGAATAACATAAAATAATATAAAAAACATCTGTGAGGTCCAGCAATCTTAAAAAAGACACAAAACTATAAAAAGTACATCCCATGAACGTAAAGTGAGCTGTATACTGCTCTGTGACTAACTATATATATATATATATATATGTATATATATATACATATATATGTATGTGTATATATATGTATATATATATACAGGACTGTCTCAGAAAATTTGAATATTGTGATAAAGTTCTTTATTTTCTGTAATGCAATTAAAAAAACAAAAATGTCATGCATTCTGGATTCATTACAAATCAACTGAAATATTGCAAGCCTTTTATTCTTTTAATATTGCTGATTATGGCTTACAGCTTAAGAAAACTCTAAAATCCTATCTCATAAAATTAGAATATTTCCTCAGACCAAGTAAAAAAAAAGATTTATAACAGCAAAACAAAATCAAACATTTGAAAATGTCCATTAATGCACTCAGTACTTGGTTGGGAATCCTTTTGCACGGATTACTGCATCAATGCGGCGTGGCATGGAGGCAATCAGCCTGTGGCATTGCTGAGGGTTTATGGATGCCCAGGATGCTTCAATAGCGGCCTTTAGCTCATTTGCATTGTTGGGTCTGGTGTCTTTCAGCTTCTTCTTCATAATACCCCACAAATTCTCTATGGGGTTCAGGTCAGGGGAATTGGCAGGCCAATCGAGGACAGTAATGCCATGGTCAGTACACCAGTTACTGGTGGTTTTGGCACTGTGGGCAGGTGCCAGATCATGCTGGAAAATGAAATCCTCATCTCCATAGAGCTTTTCAGCAGACGGAAGCATGTAGTGCTCTAAAATCTCTTGGTACACAGCTGCATTTACTCTGGACTTGATGAAACACAGTGGACCAACACCAGCAGCTGACATGGCTCCCCAAACCATCACTGACTGTGGGAACTTCACACTGGATTTCAAGCAACTTGGATTTTGCGCCTCTCTTTTTGTGTCTTACCCTCCTGATGGAGGGTGTCAATGATGGTCCTCTGGACAGCAGTCAGATCAGCAGTCTTCCCCATACTTGTGATTTAGTTTACTGAACCAAGCTGAGTGTTTTTCAAGGCTCAGGAAACCCTTGCAGGTGTTTCGAGTTAATTAGACGATTCAAGTGATTTGTTTAATACCCTACTAGTATACTTTTTCATGATATTCTAATATTTAGAGATAGGATATTTGAGTTTTCTTAAGCTGTAAGCCATAATCAGCAATATTAAAAGAATAAAAGGCTTGCAATATTTCAGTTGATTTGTAATGAATCCAGAATGCATGACATTTTTGTTTTTTTAATTGCATTACAGAAAATAAAGAACTTTATCACAATATTCTAATTTTCTGAGACAGTCCTGTATGTATATATAGCATGTGCCATGCATTGTTTGTTTGTTTGTTTTTGTTTGTGTATTTTATTCAGTCAATCAAATCCAATACAATATTATTCTACGAGGGCTGTGTGTATGTGTGTGAGGGCTGTGTCTATGTGTGTGAGGGCTGTGTGTATGTGTGTGAGGGCTGTGTGTGTGTGAGGGCTGTGTGTGTGTGTGTGAGGGCTGTGTGTATGTGTGTGTGAGGGCTGTGTGTATGTGTGTGAGGGCTGTGTGTATGTGTGTGAGGGCTGTGTGTATGTGTGTGAGGGCTGTGTGTGTGTGAGGGCTGTGTGTATGTGTGTGAGGGCTGTGTGTATGTGTGTGAGGGCTGTGTGTATGTGTGTGAGGGCTGTGTGTATGTGTGTGAGGGCTGTGTGTATGTGTGTGAGGCTGTGTGTATCAGGGCTGTGTGTGTGTGTGAGGGCTGTGTGTATGTGTGTGAGGCTGTGTGTGAGGCTGTGTGTGTGTGAGGCTGTGTGTATGCGTGAGGCTGTGTATGTGTGTGAGGGCTGTGTGTGTGTGAGGCTGTGTGTGAGGGTTGTGTGTGAGGCTGTGTGTATGTGTGTGAGGGCTGTGTGTGTGTGTGAGGGCTGTGTGTATGTGTATGAGGGTTGTGTGTATGTGTGTGAGGGCTGTGTGTATGCGTGTGAGGGCTGTGTGTATGTGTGTGAGGGCTGTGTGTGTGTGTGAGAGGGCTATGTGTGTGAGGGCTGTGTCTATGTGTGTGTGTGTGTGTGTATGAGTGTGTACATGTGTGCTCTCCTGAGTTGACAATAGACCTTTGCAGCATCAAATCCCGACAAGGTGAGGCACAAGTTAAAAACGTCTTTTCATCGCCGGCCTTATCTCTCGCCCACTGCTGTTGGCAGCAAGAAAGAGAAAGAGAAAACTATAAGGGGGAGCATTATAATTGTATTATAAGGACAGAGGGGGTAAAGTAGAGCACAATCGATAAGAATCTGGAGATTAGGACGGTGCGGAACAATAAATTATTCAAAGTGTTTGAAAACACGTACAGCTATAATTAAGTGCCATTTGATTTAAAATGAGGTGACAGCAAGGATTTATTTATCTGCTTAACCCCCTAAAACTTCCATTAGCATGGCAGAAAATGAAGTGTTTGAACTGGTGGGAGAACAAGGCCTCGATTTGATACACAGCAACACAGCACCCACAACCAAAAGCTCACACACACACACACACACACACACACACACAGAAAGGTGAGATCAATGTGTGCATGGACTAATCAGTTCACTGCAGGCCCTGCAAAACCACATGCGCCCTGAGCTAATAATGTCATGATGAATGCAGCCTGAACGCTGCTGTGTTGACAGTGCGGCCCTCAGAGAGGAGTTCCACACCAACCGGTGTCAGTCGGGGGCCCGAGTTTCACCACAGAGCAACTATTCACAGGAATATTGTTAGTGTCAGGAGGCAAAACTAAAAAACAAAGGACTTTACAAACAAGCTGGTGGCAGAGAAAGTCCAACAATCTGTGTGAGAGCCACGCACTCAGTTCCTCGTGGAGTCGGTTTTTTAAATATATGATTTATTTGTAGAAATTACAAAACAAGACTTAAAGTACAATAGATCTAACAAATGAGGAGTGAAAGGATGACGTTACACACAGCAAAATGTGAGGATACACATTACAGCCCCCCCCCCCCTCCCTTTCCCAACATAAATATACAACAAGGCAATTTGATACACAAACAGAAAATAAAATTATAAAAGCAACCAAAACCAATCATGCTTTAGACAGAGGTTCGGACCGCCCCAGCTCATTTGCATACAAGGACACATAAATGTCACACATAAATAAATGAAGACATACGTGTGGACACGTAAATAAAGATATTAATAAATGAAGAAATACAGAAATGTAGAATTTTTTTTATTTAATGGTGTCCTGTTGAGTTATAACTTATATTTATTTATTCTTGTATTTATTTATTTATTCATACATTTATTTAAGCATTTATTTATTCTTACATTTATTCTTGTATTTATTTATTTATTCATACATTTATTCTTGTATTTATTTATTCATACATTTATTTAAGCATGTATTTATTTATTCCTGTATTTATTTATTTATTTATACATTTATTTAAGCATTTATTTTATTATTCTTGTATTTATTCATGCATTTATTTATTTATACTTAAGTCATTTTAAGTCCTCCATAAAACCCAACATCAACAACTGGCTGTGAAATGCTTGTAGTGACAGATAATATTGTCGAAGCATTTGCTTATTATCTTCTTATTATCTTCAACTCTCTCACACACATCCACTCACACACTCACACACACACACACACACACACACACACACACATATCCACTTGCATTATGGAGTCGTTTTTAATAACTTTTTTAACTGCAAAGATGATTCCACGTCGCCATGCTTTCTCTTGTCTGATACGGTGCACTGTTTAAATCTCAATAACATTACCCTTATGAAACATAATGTGTAAAAACACAACAGGTGTTGCGTGTTGTGTCAGAGCGGTGACGTTGTGTCAGATTTTGAGACATATTATTCCTAACCGTGAAATCAACTGTACGAGCAATTTACCCAACTAAGCCCCTACATAATCCATACAAAAGTTGAAAATGCAGAAATATGACATTTATTCATCGTGTCTATGGAAATGATGTATAGTTTGAATATAAGTTTTGCCAGATCAATGTCTAAGAGCGAGGGCTTTGTCGAGGAGCACGTCGCAGTTTCTCAACCCTCAGCGCTCCTTAGTAGATTTCACAGTTTATATTATGCACAAATGACAAAGAAAATGGTCTGAATAAGTAATAGGCTATTTCCTGGTAGCACATTGAGGTGAAATCACAATGAACATCTTTGTTTCCCCTCTGTATGCTGTTCAGTGGGGAGTGAATGCTTGTTCTCAGTGTTTGTGCATGTGTGTGTGTGTGTGTGAGGAGGGCAACATCTAAAGCTACTGACTGTTTATCTGCGTCAGCTTTGTTCATTAATTCATGGATGATGTTTTATGCATTCGGTGACAAAGTTTAAAAGAGTCGTCCCAAATGCAGACACGAGACGCCGAGAGAATTGATATACGATGGGAGGCTTTCACGATTATTCTCTAAAGTGAGAATTGTGGGGGGGGGAGGTTGGACCGGTGCAGAGAACGGCTGCTGGGAGCAACAAGTCATCTTGGGATGGAAACGGTTGTGGCGAGAGGAAGACAGAAAGTGGAAGAGGAGTTGTTTCTTTGTGGTCGACCGGTGGGCCGTGTCTGGATAACGCTTCCAGGTCAAAACAAAACTCTGAGATTATTCAGAAGCAAATCACGGTTGAATTATCACGGGCTTCATGTGAGACTTAGAGCATCGTTTTAGGGAGCTGAGGAGCAATCAGGGAAACTGCAGTGATGAAGGAAACCAGTAAAGATTCTGGAGCTCCATAATATGTGGTACATTCTGCATGAAATACACAAAGCCTCATCATTAAGTCTTTGCACATGTATGTGTGTGTGTGTATTTATCCGTCCAAAGTAAGAACGTTTCCATACTTGTTTTCTATTGTCTGCCCGCTCCTTATGTCTTCCTCCGTCCCCCTAGCCGTCTTTCTCTTTGGCTCACGGGGGAAGATTTTAGTTTACCTGCCAGCCGGGCTGAATGACTGACTTCCCGACTGTCCCGCTGACGTCGCCTCCCCTTGTTACTGCAGTCGCACACGAGAGGGAGACGGCCATGAGGGAACCGGCTGTTATGCTTTGATACGCATGCATCTGTTTTCAATGATATCCTTTTAGTCTAAAAATGAGAGTCACATCAGCAACGCAATATGCAAACGCATATAGATGGTGATCAGATGGACTAAGAAAGAAGATTTTGATTTATTTTGAGTTGCTTTTGGGTTCCTTTCTGGAAATAATTGTTGGGGAGTTTGAGAGACGTGTCAGCCCGTCGTCAGGTACACACAGAGCACGGCGGAAAGGTGCCACGGTGGCTGGCTTCCTTAACGAAGGGCCTCGCTGGAATGATTCACGGTAGCTCAAATGAGAGAGGTCACACACACACACGCGCGCGCACACACACACGCGCGCGCACACACCTTTCTCTCAGTCACCGCCTCATCTCGGGCGCCGCTTCAGCGAAAGGTGCCAGCCCGCTCAGCCGAGCGCCTAACAAGCGCCTAACAGTCGGGAGACTGGAATAGCAAGAAACCAATATTACATTTAAAAGTATACAGGACTGTCTCAGAAAATTTGAATATTGTGATAAAGTTCTTTATTTTCTGTAATGCAATTAAAAAAACAAAAATGTCATGCATTCTGGATTCATTACAAATCAACTGAAATATTGCAAGCCTTTTATTCTTTTAATATTGCTGATTATGGCTTACAGCTTAAGAAAACTCTAAAATCCTATCTCATAAAATTTGAATATTTCCTCAGACCAAGTAAAAAAAAGATTTATAACAGCAAAACAAAATCAAACATTTGAAAATGTGTTTCCAGGTGTTTCGAGTTAATTAGACGATTCAAGTGATTTGTTTAATACCCTACTAGTATACTTTTTCATGATATTCTAATATTTAGAGATAGGATATTTGAGTTTTCTTAAGCTGTAAGCCATAATCAGCAATATTAAAAGAATAAAAGGCTTGCAATATTTCAGTTGATTTGTAATGAATCCAGAATGCATGACATTTTTGTTTTTTTAATTGCATTACAGAAAATAAAGAACTTTATCACAATATTCTAATTTTCTGAGACAGTCCTGTATATTAAAATAAAAAATAAAATGGAAAATAAAAAATAAGCTAGAATGGGCACTAGGTAGAGCGCATACCTTCGCATATCACAAGATTGGGCGTTGAATTATGAACATTTTGGCATTAGTTGCATGCCAATTGGATACAAATTGACGATGTTGACCTTTTCATGACCTTGACTTTGACCTTTGACCCGATCGATCCCAAAATCTAATCAAAAGGTCCCCGGATAATAACCAATCATCCCACCACATTTCATGCGATTCGGTTTAATACTTTTTGACTTATGCGAATAACACGCATGCATACAAATACACGGCGATCAAAACATAACCTTCCGCATTTTCAATGCGAAGGTAATAAATTAAAAACCAAATAAATTAAAAACAGACAACTAAATTAGGGGAACCAAAGTTCTGCATAAAAACACTAGATCACTTAAAAGCTGTTCTATAAAAATGGGTTTTAAGAAGTGATTTAAAAGAAGTTACTGATTCTGCAAACCTTATCCCCTCCGGTCCGTCGATCCAAAGTCGAGGGGCTCTAACAGCAAAAGCACGGTCACCCTTTGATTTAAGCCTCAACTCTGGAACGTACCAATAGAGGAGTACTCGCCGTCACACCGCCGTGGACAAGCAGACAAGCGATGTCGGAACCACCAGCACAACCGCTATGATACGCCGTGATAATTGCTGCCCTCCTGTCCGCAGTGCAAATACATGTGGAATCGGTGGGCAAACACATTAATATGGAAATGTCTACATTCATTTGGAGCACGGTCTAAATTATTCAATAATTAAGCCACTGCAAATTTACACAAACTTTCCCTCCGGATCACTGGAAAGAAAAGCGAGGAGCTCTAACAGTCATGCGGAGGGATTTGAAGGCACAACTTTCCATTTGGGTGGATGTACTTTGATATGTACATGATTGCGCGGCCTTAGATTTGGCCACGTCAGCTATTCTAGCATTCGCTAATATCAGCTAACGCTAGCATTAGCCCACAACGAGTGAAACCTGCAGAGGCCAAAATACAGCTGACAAATTAAATATAGTCGATTTAAATAACTTACGTCAAGAGATTCAGGAAAAAAATACTTCTCCCACAAGTCTTTAGCACACTGAACATGAGTGCATTACTCAAATGACATTAGTCAAATCTGCAGGATTCTGAAATATTAGTAAAGTAAACTCAAGAACTTTTTTGAATGTAACCTTTAACCCTCCTGTTACCTGAGGGTCAATTTGACCCCATTCAATGTTTAACCCTCCTGTTACCTTTATATTTACTGACATATTTTACCCTCGGGGTCAATTTGACCCCAGCAATTAAAACCTCCAGAAAATTATTAGAATTAATATTGTTTTCCAAGTTTAAGTGTGAGGTACTTTATGTTTGTTTGTTGACTACCTAAATAGCCTTTTAAATATATGAAAAAGTTGATATTTCTTATATGTTTGACACAGTGAAAAACAGCCTGGGGTCAAATTGACCCCAAAGAACACCGACATTAAACATTGAATGGGGTCAAATTGACCCTAAAGGTAACAGGAGGGTTAACTTGAGATGTATAACATTATACAGTATCTACAGTCTTTTCATTCTCCCTCAGCGTGTGTGTGACACAGACAGAGGGGAGAAAAAGAAGGGGTGACGGAGAATAGGCGGAGTCTGTGAACGTGTGTGGCCCTTTGTGTCGTCTGATAGGCTTGACTTCTCGTCGCTTGGATTTGGAGTTTCGAATGGCGGCGTGTTTGAAGTTGTGTGTTTGCGTGTCCCTCTGTGCATCGCTCTGATCCCGGGCGTGTTTGTGTCCGTGCCAAAGCACGCAGGACCGTGTCAACTCGTGTGACCGCGGACGTCTTTTCAAAGGCCCTTCACAGATCTGCGTGCGGCCCTTTGATCAGGCGCTCATGACTCGCCTCCTCTCGGCGGCCCTCGAGAAGGAGAGACGAGGCCGGTTGGACACGGATGAGAGTGTAGATTTGACTCACACGGTCGCATGCACGCACAAACATGTGAAGCATCCACACACATCGATGCCGATGTTCGTGCACGCGTGTGTTACTGTAATTTTTGGACGCATCAAACGAAGTTAGAAAGTACTTTAACCCTCCTGTTACCTTTAGGGTCAATTTGACCCCATTCAATGTTTAATGTCGGTGTTCTTTGGGGTCAATTTGACCCCAGGCTGTTTTTCACTGTGTCAAACATATAAGAAATATCAACTTTTTAATATATTTAAAGGGCTATTTAGGTAGTCAACAAACAAACATAAAGTACCTCACACTTAAACTTGGGAAACAATATTAATTCTAATCATTTTCTGGAGGTTTTAATTGCTGGGGTCAAATTGACCCCGAGGGTAAAATATGTTAGTAAATGTGAAGGTAACAGGAGGGTTAAATAATCAATATCTGTAAAGAGCTTGTTTTGAGTGGAGTAAGAAAGATTTTAGTAAATGTCGTCACCCTCTCAAGTATTGTAATACAACATTGTGTGTGTGTGTGTGTGTGTGTGTGTGTGTGTGTGTGTGTGTGTGCCTTTGTGTATGTCTCTAGCAAAGCTAAGCTACCAATTCACGTTTATTTTGAAATAGATTTGTTTTGATATTTCTTGTTTTTCGTGCGTCTCTTGACGCTTTTGAGCGGACATCAGTTTGGATTTAAATGCATCTCAGGTGAGGTCTAATACTGAGTGGCGTCACCGCGCGGCCAGACTGTAGACCAGACACTGAATTGATCTGACAATAGAACGGATCAGTGTCGCGGCGAGGCAGTCAGAAGGCAGAGCGTAATCCCCCCTGTCAAGTCTCCGTCTCGTCAATATTCAAATCCAGCCGGCTGTCCAATGGCTGTCAGTTACAATCTCCCTCTGGCTCACGGCCCAGAGCAGGCACATATCCAAATCCAATTGGATGTTTGCTTCTCAATGGAAATTGAGTAAGAGATGACCCCCTTGCCCTGTATTGTGAACTTGTCAGTTAGCCCAACTGAACTAGATTCTAATGTAAAACGTCCACTTCCAACGAACAGCTAATTTATGTGATTCCATTTTCTTTATGTACATACGTGGCTTCTCGTTTTTCTTTTAATTAGTCCCAAACTGCTATCTGGCCTCCTCTACTTGCTATGATTGGTGATGATTGGCGTGCTAAATTGAGACCTGCAGGGACAACTTTATTCCCACGCACTCTACAATAAATGAGATATTATGGACACATGGTCATCCACTGAGCTCACCTTTCATCATCACCTTGAAACAATAACCTCAAACTCTGACATCAGCAACAAGCAGCTGCTTTTAAAACGTGTGATCAAGTTGAAAAGGTTTTTCCAGGATGCGTTCAAGGAGGCGTTCAAGGACTGCTCACAAAATACATAAAAGATCAACTTGTTGCTGTTGCCAGAGACATGAGGGTCAATGTTTGTTTTGTTTGTTTGTATTTTTTAATTCAGTCAATCAAATTAAATACAATAATATCCTATATAATATACAAAAGAGAAAGACTGAAAAGGTATAGGTAGAAGCAAAAAAATGCTTATAAATTCCTATCCTAAATTGAAATCAAAATAAATCAGAAAATTAATATAAAATAAAGAAGAAGAAAAATAAAAAAATATTTTTTTTTAAATATATACTACCACATACATCTTCCATATTAATACGTTTTTAATTACATTTATAACTCTCAAGAATTGTTTTATAAATAATTCCCTTGAAAACCAAAAAGGAGTTCACCATTCTTACATCCATTTCAACATTATTCCATAATTGGACTCCTACAACAGAAATACATCTTCTTTTAACATTTTTCTTTTAATGTGAGTGTCTCAGCCAGCGGGAATCTCTTGTCCGTTGTAAACCTGTTTTGTGAACTGCTGAGAAGAGTTTATTCTGAGCAAAGAATCTTGTCTAATTCATCGTTCTCTACAATCCCAGGTTCCAACCCCAAATGAGACGGTTGCTGACAAGACAACCAATCAGAACGATGTCCGTGAACTAAAATGACCCTGACTCCAAAGGTCTCAAGCTGAAAGTGGTTCTCACACGGGTGAAAATTATCGGGGACATTTAACCATAGTCTCTCTCTCTCTCTCTCTCTCTCTCACTCTCTTGTTCTGTCCCCTCTTCCTGTTACTGTGACACATGTCGCCCTGGCACGCATGGAAAGGCCCGACCTTTGGAAAGTTTAGCACTTTAAATATTTAGGCTCGGGTTATGATGGATCCTCCAGGCCCCCGCGGCAATGTGCGAAGCCTCTGATTAGGCCGCTGTCAGAGTCATTTAGCCGAGTGTCTGGCTGCCGGTGGCGCTCTCTGCTTGACAGGCGAGCCTTTTAAACAAACAGCGGTCCCAGTGGCAGAGCGGGCCGGGCACCCGACACTCTGAGAGAAACCACTCAGCCCACTGACAGCTGCGGAGGAAACCGCCGGCCAGCGTCTCTCGTGATCTCTCGGGCACTTTGTCTTCCTGCTCGCTCCCTTTCTTTCACAGTCTATCCTTCTGCTTCTGCTTCTGTTTCATGCTGTCCTCTTCCCTTTGTTCCGCATGTCAATAGTGTCATCATCAGAGTCCACATCTCCTCTTTGTTATGTTCTGCTGAAGTCAAACTTCAAGTTCCCCCGTGGCGCGGTGTGAGTGAGATTCAGTCAGTAAGTTGATCGCCGGTCGATCTCTGCGCACGACTCATGCTCTTAATTTGTCAAACGTCGCTTCTCGTTATTGGTTATATGGAAAAGTCTGATGGCTTTCATTACAAATTAGAGGAGGGGTCAAATACTCAGGGGTAAGATTTGGATTTTGAGGGGATTGCCAATACAGATGCAGGGTGGTGTATACACACTTACAAGTAAAAGATCATTAAGGGGGTGCCGGGGCTGTTTTTTGTTGTTGTCTTTTTTTTGTTTTTTATTGTTGTAGGTTTTTTTTTTTTTTTTTGGAGGGGGGAGGGTATATGTGTGTGTGTGTATAAATGTGTGTGTATGTATGCGTGTGTATATGCATGTGTGTATATGTATGTGTGTGTGTGTGTATTGGTGTAGGGGTATGTATATTGGTGTATATATTTATGTTTATGTATGACATTTTTGTACTTGTTTTTTGTTTATATCACTAAACATATAATAAATCTAAGTGAAAAAAAACAAAAAAAACATCGCTTCTCGTTATTATCTGAAAATCAGCAGAGATGCTCTCTGTCGTGCGCCCGCATCGCCCCGCGATTAGGACGGCTTACGTCGACGTTCACGTGGAAATACATCCGAGCCTTTTCATCTCTCTCTGAGACAATCTCCCGTGGCATCAATCCTGTAAATATACGAGTCTTAATATGTGTGTCCTATTCTGTATTCAGAGGAAGAGCCAAGTCAGCAGCTCCAGTATTAATGCATGAGAGATGAGCAGAGCCCATAAGAATTAAAGGGTAAGACTCCCCTTATTAAGATGTAAATTCCGGGGGAAAACTTGCCAAAATGAGGATACAGTGAAGTTATTGTCAACTTTAGCCTACTTATGCATTTCTAATTTTCATTGTTGTTGTGTTAAAATGGTTGAAATTAGACACACACAGCAAAGCACCCTCTGGTTTTTTTCTGCTCATTTTCAGCATGAGATCAACCAATCTCAAAGAATATGCAACCTATACTTTACAGAACAATTTACACTTTTGGCAACATTATCCAGTGACAGTATACATGGCAACTATCGTGGTAATTCAATCTCTGTCTGTGTCTGCTCCTGCTTCTTTTTCTCCCTCTACCTCTTTCTCATTTCAAATTTGCACTTAACACCTTCCTGGGGAAAGGCTTCTCATTCATCAACGGTGTTTGTCCCGGTGACAAGCAGGGCGCCTCCTGCATATCAATATCAGCTAAGACAATGCTGAGCCTGTAACCTTCAGCTAAATGTCATTCTGCTTAATCCTATTTGAAAATTAAACATTGAAAAACCTTTAGCGTACCTTCCTGTCTTCCTTCCTCTCTCGCTCCCTCCTTCATTGGTCACCGTTCCCGAAGCTGTCGGCTCTCTCTCGCTCCCTTCCTGCTCTTGTTTTGTACACTGTGTGACATTTGTATTGTTTTGCTTGTGTGAGTGTTTGTATCCAATAATGGTTATTTAGTAGAACTAATTTTAATTTGATGTCACTGAAAAAATAATATAGGGGCAATTTGTCTGCCCCAAGTCGTCATCAGCAGACTTAACTACTTCTCCTTTGTACTGTCTTTTTTTTTAAGACAGACCGCTCACTCTGTGAAGGATATTAAGAACGAGATCCAGACTGACGCAAAAATTACCCAGAACAACGGAGAAAGTAATGACAAAAGTTGTATGCAAAGGGAGAAAACCTTTTTGTCAAGTCTGCAAATCTGCATATATATATCTGCATATTTACATAAACAGATCCTCCCCTTCCAGACAGTAATTACTCCACTGACAGCGGTTGGGAGGCAGAGACAGAGGATGTCTGATTTGTCCAGATACACACTGTGACAGAGGCTGAAACTTCATCAAAGTGCTCGACACCGAGAGGCCCGCCTCTTAGTATGCATGAAACACACGCGTGATGTACTTGGCGTTTTACCCCCTCTTCTCTTCCTCCTTATGCTTTACACACACACACACACTCTCAGAGCTTTATGGTTCATGTTTGAAGATACAGTGAGAAATCGGAGGGGAGGGAGGGTGGGATAAAAGGAGACGCCAAGATTGCAATGAAAATGCAATCATTTGCAGTCGGACAGTCGGATATAATTCTCCTGGAGGAGGCGTAATGCGGCAGCTCAAAGGCGGCCTTCAGCCAGCTCTCCATGTGGATTTGATTGACCGCAGTCACTCGTAAAGAGATTCCATTGAAATACTCAGAGCGAATTGCAATGTGACTTCCCTTGATGTCTTCATCTTGAAGGCCTCCGTTCACTTGTGAGCTTGAGGAATTAAAGAAGGTGATGGAGATGCATACTGTATATGCAGTGAAACACGACAGGGAAGTAAGAAGATATGAGGAGGATTTCCTCCATGATAAATAACAAGTGACCGGGACTGGGTTGGTTCAACAGTTGTTATGGCAGGACTTAGCCACAGTAAGTAGGGTGAAAGGGGAAAACACACACATACACTACCGTTCAAAAGTTTGGGGTCACTTAGAAATGTCTTTATTTTTCAAAGAAAAGCACTGTTCTTTCAATAAAGATAACATTAAATTAATCAAAAATACCCTCTATACATTGTTAATGTGGTAAATGACTATTCTAGGTGGAAACGTCTGGTTTCTAATTAAATATCTCCATAGGTGTACAGAGGCCCATTTCCACAACTATCACTCCAGTGTTCTAATGGTACATTGTGTTTGCTAATCGCCTTAGAAGACTAATGTCTGATTAGAAAACCTGTGCAATTATGTTAGCACAGCTGAAAACAGTTTTGCTGGTGATATAAGCGATACAACTGGCCTTCCTTTGAGCTTGAAGTTTGTAGAACAAAATTAATACTTCAAATATTAATCATTATTTCTAACCTTGTCAATGTCTTGACTATATGTTCTATGAAATGTTCAATTCATTTGATAAATAAAAGTGAGTTTTCATGGAAGACACAAAATTGTCTGGGTGACCCCAAACTTTTGAACGGTAGTGTACTTCTTTCACTTTTTTCTGTTTTAATGTTCTCTAAAACATCCCTTGAGATTGTAAATGTGTGTTTGCATGACTGCAAAACTGTGAGTTTCATAGTGTGTCACATCAGCATTGACTACTGTCAGGCACGTGCACAGAAATGTTAGGGGGCAGGTGCTCAAACCAAAAAAAAGGGCACCCATCGCCAAAATGATTTATCTCCTGTAACTTGAAGTTATCAAGTAATTGTTTTCCACGCAACACCTGAAACACATTGTGACGTGAGAAGACATGAGAGCTAAACAAAATGACAAGTTTTCTTTTAACAATTACAATTCATTTTCATTTACAAAATGATAGGAGCGAAACATGGCATATAATAAACGCGCAAAGTGGAGGAGGGAGGGGTGCGGCGGGGGATGCATGTTGAGGGCGAAATTCTCACAAGAACTCAAATAAAAGCCCCGTCAGATATCAAAACACATTTTGGGGGAATTGATGACAGAGAGAGCAAGTTTTATTCTTAAATGCTTATTAATGAAGAAAAAAAATGTGTCTCCAGCAGAAAGGGGCACTTTTCTCATCCAGGGCAAAAGGGGAGGAGCTTGAGCACCACTAGGGGTCTACCTGTGAACGTGCCTGACTACTTCCATACTGACCCAAGCCCAGTTGCGGGCGTGTGGGTCATTTCTTTGTACTGTGTGACACACAGATGGAGGCGGGATCCAGGCACACAATCTTCAAACACCAACACGACTTGTAGGGGACACATTTAACAAAAACTGCTTATGTTCTGTCTCCAGGTGGGAGATGCAGGAGGATGCAGAGCTGGAAGATGGAGAGAAATGCATGGTCGAGGAACTTCAGAACGCTTCTTTAGTTTGCTGCTGCGGCTCACAGGACCGTCCCGATGAGACGCCGGCAGAGCCGACCCAGGGGGAAACTCAAGCGTCTGACAAAACAGCCGCCCAATAGCAGTCCACGCAGTCGGAATGTTTACCATCTTGTGAATGTTTCTTGAAATACTCACTTGCAGCTCGAAAGGTAGTAGAGTAATAGTGCGTGCGTGTCTGTGTGTGCACATTTGTGAGTGTAATTGGGTCTGTACATGCACCGTGTGCAGCAGGTTTGCATCTATGTGTGTGTGTGTGTGCATGAAAACATGAGTGAGAGAGCGGACGAGAAACTGGAACAATAAAAAAAGTGAGGGAGACTCTCGCTCACTCTTTAAACACACGTCTCAGACAAACTCGCGGCGCCTTTCCGTGCTGCATCAGACGCATTTCATCTTTTTGTTGCACATCTCCAGAAATCAGTTCTGGGAAATGGAGGAACTGGATTTGTTTGCCTGGGACAAGATGGGACCGTGTGATCGTTGTCGGTCGTTGAAGTGTTGTGTGTGTGTGTAAAGACGTTGGTGTCAGCATATACTTTCTCCTGGTTCCTGGAAGCAAACATCGAGTCTTACAGTTGGAAACAAGATGATGTATGTTTTGATTATAGCGTGTCCCAAAAAGCTGCCCTACTATGTCATATCAGTCTCTGTTTTGTGCAAACTGAGAAAACATGTATTTTACGTGTTATACGATTGCCGAGTCTATTTTTTTCAAGTTTGTAATTCATGAGATGGAATGTTTTAGATTTAAACATGAAAATAAAATGATATTCTTACCATTGAACATGCTGCTTGGGTTCGTCAAAGTGTGTGATCTCTGTGCAGTCAATAATGTTTGATGATTATGAGGTTAGCGTTACCTTTATTTAAGACGTACATCAGAAGTTCTTTCGGGTTATATTTAATGTTCAAATCAGGCTTGAACAAAGCAAATGGTGCTTTTCACCAAATATAAAACTAGAACGGGCACTCGGTAGAGCGCATACATTCGCATTTCACAAGATTGGGCATTGAATTATGAACATTTTGGCATGAGTTGCATGTCAATTGGATAAAAATTGACCGTGCTTATATGGTAAAAATAAGATGTTGACCTTTTCATGACCTTGACCTTGACCTTTGACCCGATTGATCCCAAAATCTAATCAAATGGTCCCCGGATAATAACCAATCATCCCACCGAATTTTATGCGATTCGGTTTAATACTTTTTGTGTTATGCGAATAACACGCATACAAATAAATAAATACACGGCGATAAAAACATAACCTTCCGCATTTTCAATGCGAAGGTAATAATTCCAGTTGACAGAGGCACACCCTGAGCGGTTCCTCCGAGAGCAGCAACACGTTTCCTGCTTCAGAGAGAGAGAGATGATCCTTTCCTTAACTAGAGTTGTCATGCGAATGGAGCTCGATTGCAATCGCCAAACCACTTAGAGAATACAAAAGACGACAAAATATTCCACAACTAAATTCTGCCTCTGGCTAAAAGTGAAAAGGCGAGATGAAAGCAACAGGAGTCTATGTAAATGTATTATATTTGACAACAATAACACTGTTTTTATTTTGGTGTAGTAGAAAAAAGAATGTGGCTAACCAAACTAATTTCGGTAAAATAAATGCTTTGATATCTTTCCTTCTCCCTCCTAGAGGATGCGCCTGTGTTACCGGGGTTATCATTTGTATTTCCACTGGGCGATAGGTTCACAAGACAATGGAGATAAAGTGAAATCAGAGGAGTCAAAATAATGTGTTTATCATGCATGAATATGTCACGCATGATGAGTTCTGGGACTTTAAAATGTTCATGTAGGTTTTATAATCCCCACTTGAATACTGTATAATATTATTCAATGTATTCTTTGTGATAAATCATTTTGGGTAATGATTCGTTGTGAATTATCCTGTCAAATGTCCTGACAGTTGTCTTGTGAACCTATCGCCCAGTGGAAATACAAATGACACAGTCATTTATGTAACAGTAAAATGAAGCACAGATATAGAAATAATTAATCTAGAGTACCTGCTATAACACTATAGGAATAAATGTGTGTTATTTCTTCAAAAAGCACATCAAGTCAACCTAACCTTAGGGGCCTACAATTTAAATGAATGTGTTCTCTTCTGTGAGCAGACCAATATCTTTCTCCAATATGTTTGAGATGGATATCAATTATTTGAAAAAACCCAGTGAATGGAGTAGTTTGTGGTTTTGAAAGTCTTTTTCTTAGTTTCTCAAGTTGAGTCTGAAGAAATCAAATGTGTAACTGGTTTAAGTTACAAGATTGACAAAAAGCATCGCATCATATGTGAGAAGCAGGAATGTGGACCCAAGTCCACATTCCTGCTTTCGGTGCTGCATTGAGTGTGTAAGCAAAAAGCATCTCCTTTATCTTGTCAAACACAGCGGATATCAATGCCACAATATGTCATCTCTGTTTCTTATTTGGGTCTCCCATCGGAGCATTTCCTGCGCTCTGCTTGAGGAAACAGGGTAGCTCAGCTCCCCTGAGAGACAGTTCCAACTTCTAGAGGCCGTCCAGAAGTAGGGCATGCAGCTTTTCTGTTAAACCGGGAGTCTATTTCTGTAAGTTAAAAAAAGCATGCCATAAAGTACAGTTGCAGGTGCTTGATACAGGTGGACAGAGTGGTGCAGGTGGATTTTGGTAAGTCACCTGTGGCACAGTGTCAGTGAGTCTGGCAGGTCTAGTTTCAATCATAAAACCAACCAAATATTATTTTCTTTGCTGACAGTTTTGTAAGAACCGTCCTGAACAGAGCCACCGCAACAGCTTCTCCCGAGAGAAATGAATCACTATTCTCTTTTATTGTGATGTTAAAACAAATAATGTTGTATCTTTCGCCTATTTTAAGGATGTACACCAAGGCCCTCTTCCTCTTCAGTAATCACACATGAGAGAATTCTCATCTAAACAATTACCTGGGCCGGGGGGAGTATTTAGAGCCTTTATAAAGCCAGAAATAAAAGCACAACGTCTCACGTCCTGCATTCTTAATCTAATCATAATAGTAAAAAAAAAAAGATCGGCAATACTTCACGTTACTGGAACATGTACATATTGTTAATTATTAATCACCTTTCTTTACTGTTAATAAACTCTGAAACATTGGCAACTTCTCTATTACAGTATTGATTGTTGGACATGCGATGAGGAAAAGGCGTTTAGCTTCCTACCTCTCCTGCACTAGCTCTTGTTTATATGGATTTATGTATAGCAGTAGTAAACCTGGATTGTATGTATGTGACTCTTTGGCTACTTATCATATATTTTGTAATAATTGTATTATTCTATATACAAAAAAATAATGAAGTAAATAGAATTATTTACTATATTTCTTTGTATTTTCAAAAGTGAATGGCGAGTAGTACAACACATTCTACCTATTACGAACATTTGAACAACTATACATGGGGTGGTGTGATCTAAAAAAATTGATTATATTTAATAAGATAATAGTGTTTTACATGTACAATATTTATATACAAAATAAAAGTATCCTGTAAGGTTAGCTGTGAAATAAATGTAGTGAACTAAAAGTACAAAGTGGCATTAAATGAAGAAAATCAACTAATGTACCTGTATCTTTAACTTGTCTTTAGCTATGTACTTAGGTACATTGCACCATTAAAAAGTATATTCTAGACAAAGCTGGGTGGTAGAAATCTCAACACGGGAGAAAACTACTACTTTACTTTATTACTTTATTCCCCCCCCTGTATATTTAGTATTATGATATGATATGATATGCCCTTATTCGTCCCACAGTGGGGACATTTCAAACATTAGTATTAGTATTTAGTTTTTACTATTGTGTTCTGTGTTTTATATTTATTTTCATTGCTGTGATTTTTGAAATGTCCCCACTGTGGGGCAAATAAACAAACATCATATCACATATAAAACAGCTGTATAAACGTGAGCAGCTGCTGTGCTACTGTCTCTTTAAATATCCCTTCCAGTCCGTTGCCCCGGTAACCCGGAAGCTTCACGTTCCCCACGCTCCTCGCAGCTCAAAGTCCTTCCTGTTTTTAGAAAAATTTCAAGGAAGCGGCAGCAACTGGACAGTCGAGTATTCTGACGGTGCGTGAGTCGAACAAAAAGCATGCGCGCGTCCGCTGTACACAGCTGCTCCTCTCCGACGCGCGCTCGTTGGGCTGAAACTATTGTGCAATAAAAGCCCGAGTGTCTGCCTGTCGCTGCCGGAGCTCACTGCCCGCTCAGCGGCTCCGAGAGGAGCGACTGCTCCCCTCCCACGAGCCGTTTGTAACCGCCCGACGACATGCAACACATGTCGACTGCGGCGGAGAGACCGAAACGAGCAGCCGGGAGGTCGCTACGCGCATGCGCGAATGAGCGTCTTCTCCTGCCCACGGCGTGGGGTTTTTTTAAAGCAAGAATAACTTTGCTGCGTGTGCATAATTAAGTCAGTTAGCTGACGGTTACACGTCCCCTCGCTATACTGTTGACACGTCGTTGTTGACGCGCTGTGTTGTTGCCGTGCGAATGATCCGTGCTCCGTTTAATTCGGTAAACTATCAGCTTGAAGCCCGTGCACGCGCGTAGGAGCCCCCAGCGAGGTGTCATGGTGGCTCGCTGCCTCCTTACAGGTCCAGCACGCGTTGAGGAAATGTTAAATAAGATGGAATTCATTCATTAACAGGTGCAGGCGTGTGCTATGATATAACCCAGTGCGTGTGCTCCAGTGGGAGAATGTGTGGTTGTTTTTATTTATTTGTAATTCCTCCATGTGACAGGATGCATCTGAGTGATCTTTGGGAGGGGGAGACCCATGTTCTCTCACCTGCGGGCTGCCATACCTGAGCTGTACCTATTGTGGATCACTATGGCCCAGATAGCTGGCCAGGAGGACAGAGAGAAAACTACTGCACTCAAAGGTATATGTGAAATGGCAATATGCTGAAAGAGAAACCAAAAAGTTTTCAAAAGGACATGGAAAAAAGAAGAAGATTAGAACAAAATGTGTTTCTAAATTTGAAAACAGACTCCGGTAGAAAATCCCGAGTTACGTTTTCATCACGTCTATCTTCACTATTCAAATCGACTTCTATAACACCGACGCTATCCAGCGTACCTGTCCCCGAAAAACCTTCCTGCAGTCTCTAAAACAACAGAAAAGAAGGTTTACACAATACTCAAGTTTTTAATGATAGATGGTAAACACATTTTGCCCAAGTCGCTTACAACATTTAATAAATGTGGTAGAAGCACACTCGTCTCACATTGCTATAAAGGAATCGTAAGCTAATTTGCGACAGAATGTCTTTAAAATGTTTGTGGCCATTGTGGAAATGGAGTTTAAATGAAAACTTTACTTACCAATTAATATTTGACGGGCCTCAAGAGTAGAGAACATGAGATAAGAAATGTCCCAAACATATTTACTGTGGATCAGTGAGTGATTCCCCTCCTTGGTTCAGTGATAGAATTTGCAGACAATTGTTCAACATTTGTGATGCGGTAATTATTTTAAGATAAAATTCATCTTTTCCACCTCCTGTGCCACTTGAGGATGATGAAAGTTTAAATGTTTAAGGACTCAAGTAGGGGGGTGGGGGGGGACTGCTGTTGCTTCATAACTCAGGGAGGCATTATCACAAATCTAATGTAGGTGATGCCGATAGATATTCTCAGGTTATGATGTGATCGAGATAACGGAGTGACATTTTGACTTCCTTTGAAGGAAAGCAGCGATTATCACACATTTCTGCTCACCTTTGATCTTCTCTTTTCTCTTTCTCCTCAGATTTGCTTTCGAGAATCGACTTGGATGAGCTGATGAAGAAAGATGAACCTCCTTTCACTTTCCCCAAAACACTGGAGGAGTTTGAATATGCGTTCAATGAATGTAAGTGCATATTTTAGGCTTCAAAGAACACAAGGCCTTCTTCTTTAACAAAAAACAAATCCCATATACTCTGTGAATAGAACAACACTGCTGACGGTTCCAGTATAATACTTCAGCTCAGGTGAATTGATAGGTAGGTCTTGGCACTGTCATGTGTAGATATAAACTGCAGGGCACATAATCTAAATAGATGGTTTTTTTCTTAATACCTGACAAGTCGTCCATAGCAGTGGATCCCAATCCTTTCGGCTTGTGACCCCTTAACATGAAGGAACCCCTTGTTACAGCTTGAAAAAAAGGTTAATATCGAATGAGTAGCAGAATAATGTTTGTTCCTTCCTTTAGTCCACTTTTATCATCTTGTGACCCCTTCAGATTAACTTTGTGACCACTGGATGGGTCCCGACCCCGAGGTTGAGAAGCTCTGGCCTACAGAGTGCGTTGCTTCCACTTGATTTAAAGATGCTGTGAAGTAAACATAAACACAACATTAACATAATCCCTAATTCAATTCAGTTTATTTGTATAGCCCATTTTCACAAATTACAAATTCCCCTCAGAGTGCTTTACAATCTGTACACATAGACATCCCTGACCTTTGACCTCACATCGGATCAGGAACAACTCCCAAACAACCCTTCAGGGTAAAAGGTCAGAACCCTTGAGGAGAGAACAGAGGAGGATCCCTCTCCAGGATGGACAGGTGTCATAGATGTCATGTGACCAGAAGGAATCATTACACACTAATTAAAACACAGGAACAACACAATGAAGATGACAGAGTGGATGAAGAGTTGGTAGTCGGCATATTCCACCATCCAGACCTCCACCATCCATCAGATGGAGGTAGAGAGGAGGAGTGGGCGGAGTCTCAGCAGTGGGCGGAGTCTCAGCAGGGCCATGGCGTAGTTGGTCGTCGGCATATTCCAGGATCCAGACCTCGATGATCCTTCAGGTCTGGATGAGACTAAGACCGTTTGAACAGAAACTGTCTGTTTGTAATCACAGTTCTGCTCGGTGTAGTTGTCGCTCTCCTGGGACGTTGTTGGTGTCAATTATTAGTGACAGGAAAGAGGAGCTGGACCCAGAGTGGATATAAAAGTCTCTTAAGAACTCGCTGTCGTCAAACCAGGTGGAGAGACGGGGGGGAAAGGGGGTGGCGGCTTTGACTCGTAGGATTCCCCCTCTCTCTCTCCCTCTCTCTCCCTCCCTCCCTCTCTCCTCACCCCCCTGTTCTCTGTCAGTGTCTCTGCTGGCTGTCTGGCTGGCTGAGTGGGGGACATGTTGTGTACTCTACGGCCCGTCAGTAACCTACTCAGCCTTGCCCTCCGCCTGAAGGAGCATTTGCATAACCTCGCTGTGCCTAAGAACAGACACACGGAGAACCCCCCCCCCCCCTCAAACCTCACCCTCAAGTCCCGGCTCAGTCTCCCATGGAGGAGTGAACACCATCTTCATTCAGAGACTCCAGCTCTTCTCCCTCACCCTCCCTCCATCTGTATCTCTCTATTTCTGCCCATGCCCCGCTCAAAATGCCCAACACACACACACACACACACACACACACACACACACACACACACACACACGCATCAGTATGTCTTGTCAATTTCCAATTTCCAGTTCTGGAAGGGTGTCATTTCACAGTAGCTCTCGCTTGCAGGCATCTCTATCGCTACACCCGGGCTACACGACAGGTGGAACAAAAATGTTAATTTGACCATGTAATGATGTGAATACAGACGAGGCTGTGTACAATAGTTTGCAGGTATCTTAATCACTGAAGATGATGGCTTCATCTCGCCAGCCCTCCAGTTTTCCATTACTGGAAATCCAAGGTTATGTACACCTAATTAAGCGGCCAAATTGAGAACAGAATGCTAATTATGACAGAAAAGAGGAGAAAAGTTGAGAAAACGTTATTCCTCTGAGAGGATGTGTTGGGGGAGGCAATGGAGCTGATCACCCCCCCCCCCCCCCCTCTAGCTCACATCCACACAGACTTCATCTCTCCCTCTCTCATGCACACACACACACACACACAAACAAACAGACACACACGCCTTTCTTACAGTGGGATTTCATTATAGCTCATCTCTTCCTTCTCTTAGGCACCCCTCCCTGAATGCATAATTGATTTTCTTCAAGGTACTTTTTGTGCACACTGGTTTATCCTAACTTCTCACTCGTCTCCTGCTCTACGTCTGCTTGTTAATGCAACGTGATGACACTCGTAGTACCGGGATTACACGTCGACTAACATGTGACCATGAAAGCAAGTTCTGTAACACACAGTGTGTTAGCGATCGCACCTCAGTGATAGAGGGTTGAAAATACTGGCAATTTAGTAGAAGATGAACAAAAAATGCTTATCCATTCTTTTATCTTGGAACCATACGTTATATTTATATCTGAGATGGGTTTCTTCACGTTGTGCAATAATTGAGAAAGTATGAGAGCCTGCGGGCTATTTGGGTTAAGTATGTGTAGTTTTCTGTGGTTTAGCTCTTTCAAATTCTGCAGTTTATAAAGGTCAAAATTAAATTTAACAGTGTTTAGTGTTTTATTGTGTTCTCGTGTCAACCTCAGGAGCGATGGGCTCGTTGCTAAGGTATAAACGTCGTGGCTCCACAGCCACGCGAGGGTAATTGTTATTAAGGAAAAAAAGTAGCATTATTTATGAACGGCATTTTCCTCTCTTATGACTTTTATATAGAATAAAACCTGGAGTTGTTGAAAACTCCAGGTGCAGCTGTATTATAATAATTAACTTAAACATTGTCCCACAGCGCCTTGGTTTCTTCTCAGTCGTGTGTGTGTGTGTGTGTGTGTGTGTGTGTGTGTGTGTGTGTGTGTGTGTGTGTGTGTGTGTGTGTGTGTGTGTGTGTGTGTGTGTGTGTGTGTGTGTGTGTGTGTGTGTGTGATTGGCTGATGCACAGACAGCATTCTCAAAGGAATTGCAAGGAGCGGTTGTCGTTGTGGCTAATGTGTGCCAGGCCACCTCTCTCTCTCTCTCTCTCTCTCTCTCTGCCACAAAAACACCCCGAGAACCTTTTTCACACCTCCTTTAGTCTTTGCGCTAGGATGTTTCAGGTGGAAAAGACAAGGACAGGCCCGTGGCCCGGAGCCAGACGCAGGACAGGAAGAAAGAGATTGACCCAGTTAAAGAGGAAGGGGAGAAGCTTTTAGACGGAGGGAGAGAGGGAAAGACATTTTTTGCCATGCCAGCTGTCCAGCGCTGGCCTGCCAGACTAACCAGAAGGCCGTTGGAGTCGTGACTGGAAGAACGTTGCTTCGTCCACCGGCCTTACACCTGCCAGATGGGGGTGTTCGAGGAAGGGAGGGTAAGGAAGTGAAAAGACCACCAGATGAAAAGAGAGAGGGACAAAAACAAGCGATAAAAAGAGTAAAAGGTCAAACTTTGTGTGCTTAATTTGACATATAAAGGTACTTTTAAAGGTCCAGTCAGAAATCGTGGTCCATTCACTACTCGCACACATGTACAGGTATCTGTTATCAGTACAGATGTGTATTTACCTGCTTTTCTTCTGTCTTTCGCCCACAGATGGCCAGCTCAGACACGTAAAGACAGGGGAGCCCTTTGTGTTCAATGCCAGAGAGGACCTCCACCGCTGGAACCAGAAGCGCTATGAAGCTCTCGGAGAGGTAACACGTCATTTTATTTTATTTTTAAGCTTCCTTCAGGCCATCCGCGCTCCACTGGGTCTATTAAGATTTGTTGTAACGTGGTATTTAAAGATGACATCGTGACAATGGTTGTTAAGTAATTGTCGAGCAGACAGACATGGCCCACTAGCCGTTATCAGTTATCACACATGGAACCTGCGACGTGGTTTAATTATATTAGTTGTAAAGCAGAAAGGACGTGGCACGTTTGTGTACAAATTGTGATTTTAAATCAAATTGCGTTGTCCGGTGTGACGCTAGGGACTTTTCTCTCTGACCAATCGGTGTCCTGCAGTATTTTGATATCACCTTCTAGTATTGGCTCGCTTATAACCTTATTAAATTAAAAGTACCAGATACTGTCCGGACCTTTTGCTCATGGAAACGTGAAAATAAGCATTTAACAAAGAAAACTAAACTGAATTGCTTTTTCCAACATGCTGTGTTCATGTCATATTGCCCTCTCCTCAAGCTCTCCGCGGTAACATGTGTGTTTAAAGGGGGCTGTGGATCTCTTGCACACTGTATGAATGGCAAAGTGACTTTAAATGTTGGTGTCAACGTGATGTCGATAGACAACCTGCCTGTGATGCACACGGCACCAGAGGCCCGTCTGCAGTGCTCTGATGGATGCTTCAGGCCTGACAAAGCATGTGCAGAAGAGCATCAACGACTGTCGTCACCGTTCTCCATGATTGTGCAACATGCAGATGTCGACACGCATTAGACTTTAGTTACTAGCAGGGTTCGTACGGTCATGGAAAACCTGGAAAAGTCATGGAATTTTAAAATGGTCATTTCCAGGCCTGGAAAAGTCATGGAAAATACTTAAATCATAAAAGTTTTGGAAAAGTCATGGAAATGTGTTATAATCACGTGCTCATTTACGCCGAGTTTGAAATAATTTATATGTTTTTTTTAAAGAAAGACGCTCAAAATATAAGCCGGCGCACGCTCTCAATACGCAACATTTTCTAAAATGTTCATGTTTATACCGAGATTTCAGTTTGGTCATGGAAATTTGGTTTAAAATCCTGGAAATCCACTGGTCAAAATGTGTAAGAACCCTGTACGAGTGCAGGCTGGACTGGTGTGAATGGGACATGCCATCATGGACACTCACTAATAACTCCCTTTGTAGTTAGGCCATCATCTTAAAATCCCGTCGATACATTTCTTCCACAGTTCCTCGATGAAGTGACGGTTGTCCAACTGCATCACCGTACATCCAAACATACGCCATCCTAAAGTTCACCTCTAGTTCCGTCCCTCGCACCGCCACTGTAATGGTTACAGGTACTGGGACCCAAAAGCACGACAAACACAGGAATGCAGGAGGAGGCTGTTTACTTAATGTTTCAGGCGGGGTCAGAACCGGGTGGTCCGTCAAACAAGGCAACAAATCCAAAAGGGGCAGGCAGAAATCTCAAGTCGGGTAAACAGGCAAACAGGGTCGTAACGGGCAGATCAGAACTAGGACTAGGAATTCGCTGGAGAGTTTGGCAACGACACACAAGACAATCTGGCAGAGGACAAGTGGAAGTGAGGCAGCTGAAGAGTGAGGGACTAATGAGGGGATGGGCTGCAGGTGAGAGGGCGTGAGGACCAGGTGAAGGGAATGAGGGACTAACGAGGTGATCAGAGGCAGGTGAGCAGGGCGTGAGGACCAGGTGAAGGGAATGAGGGACTAACGAGGTGATCAGAGGCAGGTGAGCAGGGCGTGAGGACCAGGTGAAGGGAATGAGGGACTAACGAGGTGATCAGAGGCAGGTGAGCAGGGCGTGAGGACCAGGTGAAGAGAATGAGGGACTAACGAGGTGACCAGAGGCAGGTGAGAAGGGCGTGAGGACCAGGTGAAGGGAATGAGGGACTAACGAGGTGATCAGAGGCAGGTGAGCAGGGCGTGAGGACCAGGTGAAGGGAATGAGGGACTAACGAGGTGATCAGAGGCAGGTGAGAAGGGCGTGAGGACCAGGTGAAGGGAATGAGGGACTAAAGAGGTGATCAGAGGCAGGTGAGGAGGGTGTGAGGACCAGGTGAAGGGAATGAGGGACTAACGAGGTGATCAGAGGCAGGTGAGCAGGGCGTGAGGACCAGGTGAAGGGAATGAGGGACTAACGAGGTGATCAGAGGCAGGTGAGAAGGGCGTGAGGACCAGGTGAAGGGAATGAGGGACTAACGAGGTGATCAGAGGCAGGTGAGCAGGGCGTGAGGACCAGGTGAAGGGAATGAGGGACTAACGAGGTGATCAGAGGCAGGTGAGAGCGTGAGGACCAGGTGAAGGAATGAGGGACTAACGAGGTGATCAGAGGCAGGTGAGCAGGGCGTGAGGACCAGGTGAAGAGAATGAGGGACTAACGAGGTGATCAGAGGCAGGTGAGCAGGGCGTGAGGACCAGGTGAAGAGAATGAGGGACTAACGAGGTGACCAGAGGCAGGTGAGCAGGGCGTGAGGACCAGGTGAAGGGAATGAGGGACAATCAGGTGAGGATGACAGGATCTGGAATGACAGGAGAGTTAATTAAACATGTAAGCAGGATGAATTTAACTAGGAAGGTGGGGAATTCGTGACAGCCACATGCAACATGCGTTACGATAATGAGACAAATGTTCTTTTGTGATCAGTTGTTTTTGTTTGCATCCCCTGCTTTGTTGCTTTTTAATTGTGTGTGTTTGAAGTTCAAAGCAAAGCGATGGACCCATTTGTGGGATTAGCTGGGTGTTTTTATTATTTCCAATGCAGGTATACAGGATGTCCTTTGAGAGCCAGCCGTCTGTGAAGGCTTTTTTCCTCCTCTTTTCTTTTCGCCCGCTCAGGCACTATCCAGCATCTGAAGAAGAACGTCGAAACAAACATTTGGTAGCCTGCAAGAAGAAGCCCCGAAAGATCACACGGACGTTTAAACCAGCCGAACTCGGGAATCAAAGGGGGGTCCAACATTTGGTGCAAATAAATAATCATCAAGCGGGCTGTATGCAAATGTTCTTCATCTCGTGATCGAGAAAATGACAGAAGAATATTCTTTAGAGAAGAAAAAAGGAAAAGTTGTCAATCGGCGTTGATCCAAGCTTGTTTAATGAGAACGGATACTGTGTGTGTTGTGCTGCAGGGGATTAACTGGCTGAGAAGAAAGGAGCGCTACCTGAATAAGCAGTATTATCTGTCTGTTGTTTTTAGGCTACAAATGATTCAAGTAAATTAATATTCTACCTCTCTCATCCAGCTTTGCAAGTACAAATGCATTGTTTTTTTTTGCTAGTACGAAATATGCACCATTATAAATAGACACAGCCACTGAATGTCGTGTCTTTGCTTGTTAAAGTGGGTTATGCTGCTTAGTCGGTGTTCATGTTTAAGTGTGTGTGTCACACAGGCAGACCGGCGTGCTTATTTCTGTGTCCGTCTGGCGACAGATTTAGATGGATTTGGCTTGAATTCCTCCTTTCCGTGCCGGTTGTTGTCTTTCTCGTCTCTTCTATCATCCCTCTCCTTCATATTTGCATCAAGCAGGAGGAGAGAGTTTATCAGATGTCATGAGGGTCAAGCAAATTCTCAACTCACTCTCTCTATATTTATATATACTATATATATATTATAGAGAGAGAGAGAAGAATAATAAATGCAGACAGGCCTGTTATGGGCCAATATCACAGCACACTCAAATGCTCTCTATCAACCCGCCACCTGAGATGGTCTGAGAACGAGCGACTTGAGCCTGAGAGCTGCGCTGGATGGCACAAGGATGTGGACTCGTGTGTTGGTGCCGGCCGTGTGAAAAGAACGGGATCTTTCTCTGCCTTGCTCCTTCCGCCTGATGCAGAAACCTTTCAATTCAGTTTATTTGTGGAGCCCATTTTCACAAATTACATTGATAAAATTTATCATGTGCCGCCGGATGATTATGTTGATGTGTAATTGTTTTTTGGCGATGAATACGTATGTTTTTTGTTGTTTTTTTACTTCAGTTTTTCACGGCAAAGGTATTAAACATTGTTCAAACAACAGTGACGCTATATCTATATCAAACAAGAAACGTTGGGAGCCGTTACACTTCGGCTGGTCAAACCGTTACATGTAATCTCCCTCAAATCCACCTCTGAAGTGGGATCAGGGTAATCCTGATTTTTAGGATCAGATTTCCCACTAAAGTTTTGAAATGCTCAACAGCAGTGTTTAATCCGGATAAAAGGCAGGATTGGATTACCAAATCCGAATCTGAATCTTCAGGATCAGATTTGCTTTGAAATACCCGTTTTTGGGATCTGATCAGGATTTAATCCAATCCAGGAGGATTAATCCTGGTGGATCATTTTGAAATCCCGGCCCCTGGTCGCTGCCTCGTCGTCTGCCTGCATCCCAAACTAACACCAACTGTGTTGCTAACGAAGACGACAAAGAGAGAACAGCCCTCTCCTGCCAGGCTGATGATACTGATGAGGTCAACAAGGTCACCAAAGGATTGCCTCATCTGTCATCATCCACCTGCCCTCTCTATCGCTAACATATATCTTTTATTTCATTGAGATTATTATTATTTTTGCCTTCTGGTGTATTTTTTTCTTGCTTTGTCAATTAAAATTGCACGTGCATTTATTTATACGTTATTATAACATTCTTATCTCGGAAAAAAAAAAAAGATCGACGCGATACTGAGATGTGAGGGCACATCTTTATTGAATTAGACGAATAAAAACATTCTCTCTTTATAACGCTGCTTGGCGACAAGGCGTCTAAAAAAAAAAAAAGGGAGTTGTAGGGAAGGAGAGGAAAGCTATTATTTTACAATTCCGTGATATGCGTGATACATCGTGCCCTCGATAAGTTTCAGCTGGCGGCTAAACTCCTTTCAACACAGATTATTGGATAACTAATCACAGAAGACATTCACTGTTGGATTTATTAGTTCTCTAAAGTCTCTAGAAACACTATTGTTCCGCGCTGTATGCCACCGGAGTGACGCAGCGGCCGTGAAATGGAGAGTCGCGTTAGATATTCTAAAAAAAGTACGTTAATTAGTGTATTTTAGCATGACGGACGACGCAGACTGAAATGATCGTCTTTCCTGCGCTCAGCCGCTAACGCTGCCTGACGTGTTGGTGTCATCGGCTCAGACCAAAATATTAATATCCACATTTAAAACAAGCCTTTTATTACTCTGAACTTCAGATCACATCAGGAATTAAAGGACTTATGTGTCGGCAGGATTTAGATGAACTGTATCTTCACTCGTCTCTCCAACGCTGTATTTAACCCTTGTGTTGCCTTCGGGTCATTTTGACCCGATTCAATATTTAACCCTCCTGTCGCCTTCGGGTCAATTTGACCCGATTCAATGTTTAATGTCGGTGTTCTTTCGGGAGTCAACAAACAAACATAAAGTACCTCACACTTAAACTTGGAAAACAATATTAATTCTAATAATTTTCTGGAGATTTTAATAGCTGGGGTCATATTGACCTCAAGGGTAAAATATGTTAGAAACTAGAATGGGCACTCGGTAGAGCGCATACCTTCGCATATCACAAGATTGGGCATTGAATTATGAATATTTTGGCATTAGTTGCATGCCAATTGGACAAAAATGTATCGTGCTATGGTAAAAAAGAGTTTGACCTTTCCATGACCTTGACCTTGACCTTTGACCCGATTGATCCCAAAATCTAATCAAATGGTCCCCGGATAATAACCAATCATCCCACCAAATTTCATGCGATTCAAGAACATTTTGACCTGTTCATGACCTTTGACCTTGACCTTTGACCCGATCGATCCCAAAATCTAGTCAACTGGTCCCCGGTTAATAAACAATCATCCCACCAAATTTCATGCGATTCGGTTCAATACTTTTTGAGTTCTGCGAAAGATTTTGACCTGTTCATGACCTTTGACCTTTGACCCGATCGATCCCAAAATCTAATCAACTGGTCCCCGGATAATAAACAATCATCCCACCAAATTTCATGCGATTTGGTTCAATACTTTTTGAGATTTGCGAATAACACGCATACAAATAAATAAATAAATACACGGCGATCAAAACATTACCTTCCGGCATTTTCAATGCGAAGGTAAATATAAAGGTAACAGGAGGGTTAAACATTGAATCGGGTCAAATTGACCCGAAGGCAACACAAGGGTTAAAAGTCCTCGCTTTGTCGTCACTGTGACGCGAGAGTGGATCATACCATTCCAGTTCTCAGGGATGTCAAAGGCTATTCACTCACTGCACTGAAATGTGTTATTGTTTACTGTTTATTTCAGCTTATGATAATCTTTTATTACCTTCGCATTGAAAATTCGGACGGTTATGTTTTGATCGCTGTGTATTTATTTATTTATTTGTATGCGTGTTACTCGCATAACTCAAACAGTATTAAACCGAATCGCATGAAATTTGGTGGGATGATTGGTTATTTTCCGGGGACCATTTGATTAGATTTTGGGATCAATCGGGTCAAAGGTCAAGGTCATGAAAAGGTCAAAATCTTCTTTTTACCATAGCACGGTACATTTTTATCCAATTGTCATGCAACTAATGCCAAAATGTTCATAATTCAATGCCCAATCTTGTGATATGCGAAGGTATGCGCTCTACCGAGTGCCCATTCTAGTTTTACTTTGTTTCAATACTTTTAAATTGTAGTCATCCGGTTCTTTCGTATTGTCTTTTTACATTGAGGTTTTTCCATATTTTGTCTCGATATGTAAAGCACTTTCAATGGTTGCAAGTTACTTAACACATCTGCCTTTCCTCTGTTCGTCGCTCCTTCCTTTCTTCCTCTCGGTGTCTTTATTTCCTCTCGGCCCGGTCTTGTTCCGTGTGTCTGTGTACATGTGCGAGGGGGCTTTGGGAGTGGAGGCCGTATTGTCAGACACATCACAGCACCAGATGTCCAATTTGCACTTCAGCCTCGTCTGAATGGAGGGACTGATAGAGAGGGAGAACGAGGATGTTGGTGTGATGGCCTCCAAGAAAGAAAAGATAGAGATGAGAGCAACGTTTGAGTTGAGCACAAGAGCAGTGAATAAGCTTTCCCTCTTGATTTTTGTTTTTATCTCTAAAAAAATTCTAGAATAATTCTATTTCCGAGAAGCGGCACTGGTCAACTTTGTTTGGGTACCGTGGAATATATATAGATATATATATATCTGTACGCCTGAGAGAAGGCTATGACCCATGAAGTTGGACTGCAGCCTAATTTGTCGGCCAGTTGTATTAGCAATGCAGTACAATTCATTAACACACTTGATTCAGTAGAAATTGAGATTTGTTGATGCACAAAAGAGGAAAAAAAAGCATAGCAACCATTGCCATGCCGTCGCAACCAGAGCGAGACAGAAGAAATGGAGAGTCCGGGGTATCTGTTAAATGTTGAACTGACAGAATGACTGTGATGGAGGACATGCATAACAAAACATTTGATTGCATGAATCAACCAAATGAATGTTGGAAATGATGTATTGAAGAAGAAATCCAGGCAAGTTGAGAACAAGGGGATCGGAAAGATCAATAAAACAACAACTCAATCACACACACGCAGCTGTTTGAGTTAACCGTTGGAGAACAGTGAACAGATGAGTGTCTGACGGCCAGAGCATGCAAGAGGGCGTCTGTCGTCTCTGGATAAGTAGAACCTTCTGAAGTTCAACTGAAATATCCCTTTATGTCCTGAATGCACTCTGTCGTGGCCATTTGTCCTTCGAAATCAAACAAAACTATAAAGCAAATTGCCTCTGACGCTCCGTGGGTTTCGGAGTTGACGCAGGCAAAAGAAAAGTAACGTCCATTTGGGTATGTTGATTTTGAGAATTTATTTTCCAAACAAACAAAAAGAACAAACAAAACGCTGACACTCTTCGCCGATGCTGGTAAAAAACCATCGGTCACCCTGGTGCATGCTGGTCCTGTCCTCTCCCCACCTCTACATATAATAACCACAGGTGCCCAGTGTTGCCCAATCAGTGAACCTACAACTAAATGTATTAAACTAAACTACAACTATCATAAGAAACAACTAACATATCAAAATATAACCTAAATAAGCAATAAATAATCAATATTACTTGACAATAAAACCTAAATACAAATGTCAAAATAAATATCTCCAACACACCGAGAGGATCCTATTCTCTAGTATTTCTATTCACCCCAGTTTGTAAATTGTAAGACGTAATGGTCATTTATTCTTTATTGATTTGTCATATTCATACTCAAACGAGGACTGGAGAGCCAACGGCCTGCCGGTGTGGTGACTCGTTCTGACGGTTCTCTTCATGGCCGCGTCGCAGCTCGGCGCCGCTCGGTGCGGCGGGGTCAGCTCGGCCGGCGTCGTGTCAGTCGGAGTCTAATTCCTGTGATCCGGTGATGAATCTCTCTGATGGGAGACAAGCATAGGGTCTGGCCCAGATGGAGCTCTATTAAGCTGTTAATAAATGAGGATTCTGCTCTGCTCTGCCTGCATCTGTGGAATGCACACACACACACACACACACACACACACAGAGTCAGAATATTATAATGAAGTAAAGCTTGCCAGATGGCTGAATTAGAAAGCCGTTTCTCTCTCCTTTTCTTTCTGTCTCTTCGTCTCTCTCTCTCTCTCTTTCTGATTCTTGCACTCTCTGCTGTCTCTCTGTTATCTTTTTTTCTCTCTCTCTCCGTCTCCCTCTGCTTCCACATTATGGATGCTGGGCGTTGTCATAGCAGTGACCAGCTGGCCGACGTTTAAGGCCCCGCTGAAGTGCCCTTGAGCAAAATACTGAGGAGAATGGCAAAATAGTTTCCAGTTTCTTTCTTTCTTATATCATATTATATTATTGTGTCGTACGTCTACCGTGTGCATAAATTACAATAGCATCTGCATTTATTTGGATGCTCGACTCCAGACAAACAATGCATGCAGTAGAACGTGTGGGCTGTCATACAGATCATTGAGGAAGACCATGGTGAGTCTGGCCCGCTCGTTGGCGGCGTGCTTGTGAAGCTCCCGGCGCTATCTACTATCTCACCCCTTCACATCGCTGCCATGTCTTTGTGTGGGTGCAGATTCAGCCTCTAGATCACAGGTGTCAGACACGAGGCCCGCGGGCCGAATGCGGCCCACCACGTCATTTTATGCGGCCCCTGACGACTTGAAAGACATTTGATCATCTTTATATCCTGTGCTTTTATTTTGAAGGTAACAAATTAAATGGATTTGTGTTATAATATTAGAGAAATGTTCTTGTGAACAATATTTTTACTCTAGAATAAACAATAATAATGAATAAATAATAATATGCAAAGAGAGTTATTACCTTTGCATTGAAAATGCGGAAGGTTATGTTTTGATCGCCATTTATTTATTTGTATGCGTGTTACTCGCATAACTAAAAAAGTATTAAACCGAATCGCATGAAATGTGGTGGGATGATTGGTTATTATCCGGGGACCATTTGATTAGATTTTGGGATCGATCGGGTCAAAGGTCAAGGTCAAGGTCATGAAAAGGTCAAAATCTTCTTTTTACCATATCAATTTTTACCCAATTGGCATGCAACTAATGCCAAAATGTTCATAATTCTATGATATGCGAAGGTATGCACTCTACCGAGTGCCCGTTCTAGTTTAACAATATGTTCGGGAGTAGTTCATACACTGCTTCAGTAACACCGGCCCTTTAAGAGGGCGGCCATGATGCTGATGTGGCCCACGGTGAAAATGAGTTTGACACCCCTGCTCTAGACTAACCCATTAGACGTGGTGTTTATTTGTGTTTTTCCACAGGAAGTAATAGACCTGAAGACACGCAACATTATCCGGCAAGAGACAAATTCCATTTTTAAGTTATTACCGAACAAAAGTTAATATTAAAGTTAATAACGAACAAAACATCTGTTGATTCGTGAGATGAACCTTATGAATCAACGTTAAAGAGTCGCAGTGCCTTTCATGAAGTGTTGCATCAGGCGCACAGCGTGAGCCCCGGAAACAGGCCTCCAAACCGCACTTAAAGCGTCAGGAGGTCCCGTATCGGCCGAGGACTATTTAGCTTGGAAGCTAATGGGTTCTTTCCAAAGAGAGACTTTAAATGGCAGCTGTCTGCCCGGATTCACCGACCGCCATCGCTGTCTCCGTTCCCAAAACACTTAAACGCCGCGCCGCAGCTTCTGCTGCGAAGACGCAGACGCGGTCGGAATGAAACACGGTTGCAGGGAGCGAGTGAGGTGGATTACAGTTGATGAAAGAGGAGGGGATCGGACCGGGGGGCTGGGCTTTGAGAGAAGACAGGAGGGCTCAGAGTTACGGCGCTGGCATCTGTTGTTACCGCGGGCAACCGGGGTGGCATCCAGTTCTTTACTTTGAATTAGACCTCTGCCGGCTTCGCGGTTAACACCTGAGGAGGGCGTTACGATGCCATTAGGAGGAGTGCTGCCGGGAGTGAGCGAGAGGGATGTCCCCCCCGAGTGTAAACAGTCTGTCAGTCTGCGTCGGAGAACTTCCTCTTCCCCCGGAGAGAGAGAAGAATGACAGAGATCTCATGGGATTTACAGCAGTCCCTCTCTCTCTCTCTCTCTGTTTCCCACACAGACTGACAGATCACAAATTCACAACAATAGGCTCTATTTTAATACCACTTTTTGTTGGTACACCAGGTTTACTTAAAATAAACAACCTTTCTCTTGCCTCATGCTCTCTGTCATGTTCACAGCCTCTCCTCCCGAGGATGCTTTGCTCTCGCCGCCGTTGTGCTGCATTGTTCGGGTTGGGGATTGTCTTCTTTTCTCTTTTTCCCCTCGGTGCATTCAGTGATACGGCATGCAACAGCCTTTTCAGTGTCATTCTATAAACAGCTTTGATGCCTCTTCTTGCTCTCTGGTTTCGATGGCTAAGTGGCTTTTGGAGAGCGCTCTGGACTACAGAGACAAGAGGTGTGTGTCTGAACGTGAGTTTCCGTGCGTGTGCTGCTGTCTTGAGTATATTTGTGCTCATGACTTACTCTGAAATAGTTTATTCAGAAAACAGTTTGGCTTCATGGCCTCACAGTTAAGCGACATGGTTTTACTGGAACCCTCAAAAGGCCTTAATCATAATTCAATGCCCAATCTTGTGATATATGGTAAGGTATGCGCTCTACCGAGTGCCCATTCTAGTTTTACTTTGTTTCAATACTTTTAAATTGTAGTCATCCGGTTTTTTCGTATTGTCTTTTTACATTGAGGTTTTCCATATTTTGTCTCGATATGTAAAGCACTTTCAATGGTTGCAAGTTACTTAACACATCTGCCTTTCCTCTGTTCGTCGCTCCTTCCTTTCTTCCTCTCGGTGTCTTTATTTCCTCTCGGCCCGGTCTTGTTCCGTGTGTCTGTGTACATGTGCGAGGGGCTTTGGGAGTGGAGGTCAGATTGTCAGACACATCACAGCACCAGATGTCCAATTTGCACTTCAGCCTCGTCTGAATGGAGGACTGATAGAGAGGGAGAACGAGGATGTTGGTGTGATGGCCTCCAAGAAAGAAAAGATAGAGATGAGAGCAACGTTTGAGTTGAGCACAAGAGCAGTGAATAAGCTTTCCCTCTTGATTTTTGTTTTATCTCTAAAAATTCTAGAATAATTCTATTTCCTAGAAGCGGCACTGGTCAACTTTGTTTGGGTACCGTGGAATATATATAGATATATATATATCTGTACTGAGAGAAGGCTATGACCCATGAAGTTGGACTGCAGCCTAATAGTTGTATTAGCAATGCAGTACAATTCATTAACACACTTGATTCAGTAGAAATTGAGATTTGTTGATGCGCAACCATTGCCATGCCGTCGCAACCAGAGCGAGACAGAAGAAATGGAGAGTCCGGGTATCTGTTAAATGTTGAACTGACAGAATGACTGTGATGGAGGACATGATAACAAAACATTTGATTGCATGAATCAACCAAATGAATGTTGGAAATGATGTATTGAAGAAGAAATCCAGGCAAGTTGAGAACAAGGGGATCGGAAAGATCAATAAAACAACAACTCAATCACACACACGCAGCTGTTTGAGTTAACCGTTGGAGAACAGTGAACAGATGAGTGTCTGACGGCCAGAGCATGCAAGAGGGCGTCTGTCGTCTCTGGATAAGTAGAACCTTCTGAAGTTCAACTGAAATATCCCTTCATGTCCTGAATGCACTCTGTCGTGGCCATTTGTCCTTCGAAATCAAACAAAACTATAAAGCAAATTGCCTCTGACGCGGTTTCGGAGTTGACGCAGGCAAAAGAAAAGTAACGTCCATTTGGGTATGTTGATTTTGAGAATTTATTTTCCAAACAAACAAAACGCTGACACTCTTCGCCGATGCTGGTAAAAAACCATCGGTCACCCTGGTGCATGCTGGTCCTGTCCTCTCCCCACCTCTACATATAATAACCACAGGTGCCCAGTGTTGCCCAATCAGTGAACCTACAACTAAATGTATTAAACTAAACTACAACTATCATAAGAAACAACTAACATATCAAAATATAACCTAAATAAGCAATAAATAATCAATATTGCTTGACAATAAAACCTAAATACAAATGTCAAAATAAATATCTCCAACACACCGAGAGGATCCTATTCTCTAGTATTTCTATTCACCCCAGTTTGTAAATTGTAAGACGTAATGGTCATTTATTCTTTATTGATTTGTCATATTCATACTCAAACGAGGACTGGAGAGCCCACGGCCTGCCGGTGTGGTGACTCGTTCTGATTTGTTCTCTTCATGGCCGCTCGGCGCGCTCGGTGCAGGTCAGCTCGGCGGCTGTGTGTCAGTCGGAGTCTAATTCCTGTGATCCGGTGATGAATCTCTCTGATGGGAGACAAGCATAGGGTCTGGCCCAGATGGAGCTCTATTAAGCTGTTAATAAATGAGGATTCTGCTCTGCTCTGCCTGCATCTGTGGAATGCACACACACACACACACACACACACACACAGAGTCAGAATATTATAATGAAGTAAAGCTTGCCAGATGGCTGAATTAGAAAGCCGTTTCTCTCTCCTTTTCTTTCTGTCTCTTCGTCTCTCTCTCTCTCTCTTTCTGATTCTTGCACTCTCTGCTGTCTCTGTTATCTTTTTTCTCTCTCTCCGTCTCCTCTGCTTCCACATTATGGATGCTGGGCGTTGTCATAGCAGTGACCAGCTGGCCGACGTTTAAGGCCCCGCTGAAGTGCCCTTGAGCAAAATACTGAGGAGAATGGCAAAATAGTTTCCAGTTTCTATCTTTCTTATATCATATTATATTATTGTGTCGTACGTCTACCGTGTGCATAAATTACAATAGCATCTGCATTTATTTGGATGCTCGACTCCAGACAAACAATGCATGCAGTAGAACGTGTGGGCTGTCATACAGATCATTGAGGAAGACCATGGTGAGTCTGGCCCGCTCGTTGGCGGCGTGCTTGTAAGCTCGGCGCTATCTACTATCTCACCCATTCACATCGCTGCCATGTCTTTGTGTGGGTGCAGATTCAGCCTCTAGATCACAGGTGTCAGACACGAGGTCCGCGGGCCGAATGCGGCCCACCACGTCATTTTATGCGGCCCCTGACGGCTTGAAAGACATTTGATCATCTTTATATCCTGTGCTTTTATTTTGAAGGTAACAAATTAAATGGATTTGTGTTATAATATTAGAGAAATGTTCTTGTGTACAATATTTTTACTCTAGAATAAACAATAATAATGAATAAATAATAATATGCAAAGAGAGTTATTACCTTTGCATTGAAAATGCGGAAGGTTATGTTTTGATCACTATTATTTATTTATTTATTTGTATGCGTGTTACTCGATAACTAAAAAGTATTAAACCGAATCATGAAATGTGGTGGGATGATTGGTTATTATCCGGGGACCATTTGATTAGATTTTGGGATCGATTTGGTCAAAGGTCAAGGTCAAGGTCATGAAAAGGTCAAAATCTTCTTTTTACCATAGCGCGGTCAATTTTTATCCAATTGGCATGCAACTAATGCCAAAATGTTCATAACTCTATGATATGCGAAGGTATGCACTCTACCGAGTGCCCGTTCTAGTTTAACAATATGTTCGGGAGTAGTTTATACACTGCTTCAGTAACACCGGCCCTTTAAGAGGGCGGCCATGATGCTGATGTGGCCCACGGTGAAAATGAGTTTGACACCCCTGCTCTAGACTAACCCATCAGACGTGGTGTTTATTTGTGTTTTTCCACAGGAAGTAATAGACCTGAAGACACGCAACATTATCCGGCAAGAGACAAATTCCATTTTTAAGTTATTACCGAACAAAAGTTAATATTAAAGTTAATAACGAACAAAACATCTGTTGATTCGTGAGATGAACCTTATGAATCAACGTTAAAGAGTCGCAGTGCCTTTCATGAAGTGTTGCATCAGGCGCACAGCGTGAGCCCCGGAAACAGGCCTCCAAACCGCACTTAAAGCGTCAGGAGGTCCCGTATCGGCCGAGGACTATTTAGCTTGGAAGCTAATGGGTTCTTTCAAGAGAGACTTTAAATGGCAGCTGTCTGCGGATTCACCGACCGCCATCGCTGTCTCCGTTCCCAAAACACTTAAACGCCGCCGCAGCTTCTGCTGCGAAGCGCAGACGTCGGAATGAAACACGGTTGCAGGGAGGCGAGTGAGGTGGATTACAGTTGATGAAAGAGGAGGGGATCGGACCGGGGGGCTGGGCTTTGAGAGAAGACAGGAGGGCTCAGAGTTACGGCGCTGGCATCTGTTGTTACCGCGGGCAACGGTGGCATCCAGTTCTTTACTTTGAATTAGACCTCTGCCGGCTTCGCGGTTAACACCTGAGGAGGGCGTTACGATGCCATTAGGAGGAGTGCTGCCGGGAGTGAGCGAGAGGGATGTCCCCCCCGAGTGTAAACAGTCTGTCAGTCTGCGTCGGAGAACTTCCTCTTCCCGGAGAGAGAAGAATGACAGAGATCTCATGGGATTTACAGCAGTCCCTCTCTCTCTCTCTCTCTGTTTCCCACACAGACTGACAGATCACAAATTCACAACAATAGGCTCTATTTTAATACCACTTTTTGTTGGTACACCAGGTTTACTTAAAATAAACAACCTTTCTCTTGCCTCATGCTCTCTCTCATGTTCACAGCCTCTCCTCCCGAGGATGCTTTGCTCTCGCCGCCGTTGTGCTGCATTGTTCGGGTTGGGGATTGTCTTCTTTTCTCTTTTTCCCTCGGTGCATTCAGTGATACGGCATGCAACAGCCTTTTCAGTGTCATTCTATAAACAGCTTTGATGCCTCTTCTTGCTCTCTGGTTTCGATGGCTAAGTGGCTTTTGGAGAGCGCTCTGGACTACAGAGACAAGAGGTGTGTGTCTGAACGTGAGTTTCCGTGCGTGTGCTGCTGTCTTGAGTATATTTGTGCTCATGACTTACTCTGAAATAGTTTATTCAGAAAACAGTTTGGCTTCATGGCCTCACAGTTAAGCGACATGGTTTTACTGGAACCCTCAAAAGGCCTTAATCCTCCTGTTACCTTTAGGGTCAATTTGACCCCATTCAATGTTTAATGTCGGTGTTCTTTGGGGTCAATTTGACACCAGGCTGTTTTTCACTGTGTCAAACATATAAGAAATATCAACTTTTTTATATATTTAAAAGGCTATTTAGGTAGTCAACAAACAAACATCAAGTACCTCACACTTAAACTTGGGAAACAATATTAATTCTAATCATTTTCTGGAGGTTTTAATTGCTGGAGTCAAATTGACCCCGAGGGTAAAATATGTTAGTACATGTGAAGGTAACAGGAGGGTTAAACAGCGAGGTACCTGTGACAACATGATGCTCATGTGTGGTTCTGTATTTCACTACAACATGAATTTGATCTGAATGAGTCCTAAATCGATCTTGTTGAAACGTAGAGCCACATCAGGTCATGCTTTCAGATCATTGCTTTCTCTCCTCTCCTATAAACACCTCAGATTCTTCATTGTTGTTGACCATCTTAACCTTTATGTTCAAAACATATCGACCTGCAGCCACGGCGGTCTTCATTCCGACCGCGGCTCTGTGTGTGAGTAATGGAGAGATTGTTGAAGGGATAGCCAGAAGTTTGCAAGCAGTTGACGCCACAGCCCACCCACTATAAGTTCTGTCCCGATCCACCCCTCCTTCAACAGGTCTTCCCCTCTCAGCTGGTCAATGCAGTGGGAGCTGGCACAAACTTCTGGCTCCTGGGGATTGCTTCTCCATGTCCCCCTTCATGTCTTCCTTCTTTCCTCCCGCTGAGCCCCCCTCTAAGTCCCTTCCTTCCTCCCTGATCCCCCTCGTCTTGCTCCATCGCCACAATGCTTCCTCTCCACAAACAAACCACACACACAGAGGTGACCTCAGAAGGTCTATTTCAGACTCTCCCACGGCCGCTCTCACGGTTTTGTGGAAAGCTCACCGTCGTTGGAGGATACACCATCACCCAGCTGTCCTACGGTCCATTGAAACTCCACTTTTTCCCCTGTTTTTTGCTTTTTTAACCTTATTGAAGGCAGACAGTGAGGGTCACATAGTTACCTTCGCATTGAAAATGCGAAAGGTAATGTTTTGATCGCCTTGTATTTATTTATTTATTTGTATGCGTGTTACTCGCATAACTCAAAAAGTATTAAACCGAATCGCATGAAATTTGGGGGGATGATTGGTTATTATCCGGGGACCATTTGATTAGATTTTGGGATCAATCGGGTCAAAGGTCACGGTCATGAAAAGGTCAAAATCTTCTTTTTACCATAGCAATGTAAATTTTTATCCAATTGGCATGCAGCTAATGCCAAAATGTTCATAATTCAATGCCCAATCTTGTGATATGCGAAGGTATGCGCTCTACCGAGTGCCCGTTCTAGTTCTACATTTATTCGTTAACCTTCACTCGTGGCTTTTTCTCTGCGTCTATTGATGTGTAATTGTTCACTCCAGGACTTTGACCCTCACTCTTTATTAAATAATTTTACCAAATTGAAATTTCAGATAATGTTTGCACCATAGACTGTTTGTGGACTGACGTTTCCGGTGTCCCTATCTTGGATTACACCCTCCGCCATGTTGTTTTGAATGAAAGTCACCATATCTGTTATTTTTACATTAGATTAGATTAGATTAAACTTTATTGTCATTACACATGTACAAGTACAGAGCAACGAAATGCAGTTTGGCATCTAACCAGAAGTGCAACAGAAAGTATCATAATAAATACATGATATACAGGTTATAAATAATGCGGAGATATAAATATATATTTCTGGGGTTGCTAAACTCATGCTGAGGAGCGACGTCGTTTACAGCCGTTTACTGTCTCTTTTACTTTCAAAGTGACCATCATTTAAGAAATGACCATCATGCTGTATTGAAGAAGACTTGGAACTAGCCACTCAGATCACACACTAATTCTTCCAATGATTACTCAGGGTAATAGTTGAAGTGGGAAGTAGGGTCATTTTCTCATAGACTTCCATACAATCGTACTTATTTTTGCATCTGGAGTGGTCGCGCCCTGCTGGACAGTAGAGAGAATGCAGGTTTTAAGACAATTCTGCATCGGCTTGACTCTGCTGCAGCCTGAATGACATTACATATTTGTAGGAGATAAGAAGGACATTGTAAGCATGTATATGGCTGTGAAACCTATTGATTTGAATTGATTTAGGCAGCTTGTATCTCTCTCTCTCCACCCTTCCTTCCCTTCTCTTTGTGTGCCTTATATTCAGTGGCAAATCCACTCCTCATATTTCTCCTGTCGTCTGATGTCGACAATGCAGGCACTCAGCGTAGCTTCCTGCAGGCTTTTCATTAAAGCACTAATAACACATTGGTAATTAGGTGACAAAGAGGCTTTTCTTATTGTACTGATCAGCTGCTGGGACATCGTCCTCACAGGCCCACAGAAGGAGGTTGTGTGTGTGTGTGTGTGGCTCTGATCTAAGTCTAGCCCATTCCCCGTTCCCCCCACAATTATCGGCACGCTAGTATTGTTCCTTTTTCAACTCTTACTTTGGATCTTGTTTACTGCAAAGGTAATCTGGGCTGCAGCTTTTATTTTGAATTCAAGCATACAGATGACCACACAGTCTGTATACAAGCTTGGATATTAGATTATTATTTATGATCCACACTATCCTTTTATCAGTGGACATGCATTTACACAGCAAAACGTACATTCTTTGCACTTTTCTCTCTTCTCCTGTTCCCTAGCCGCTCTCCTTATTCTATATCAGATGGTTCTCGAGCCACCTGAGGCACTGAACAAATAACCGAGTGCAAATGAAATTTCCTGTGAGGCTTATTGATGTCATTAAACACTAGCATACTGAGGCTCGGAATCATTCTAGTCTTCATCAGACTGGCTGACATTTTAGTGAATTAGCTGTTGGAGGTTTGCTGGGTTTGGATGAGGTGGGGTTGTTTTAGCTCCTTGAGCATTTTTCGCCCTTTCGCAGGGTCAAACGCTCGAATCGATCGTCTCGTTTGGTCCGTCTTCCGGCCTTTTTGATTGGCTGTCATAAGGCTAATATTTGTCTGGTGCCAAATGCTATTCTCGCATGCAGTTCTTTTCAGTAATAAACCAAGTTAGCATTGAGTTTCTTTCCAGGATGGAAGAGCAGGATAATATCGTGATTATCACGAGGATTCACATTTGACTTTGAGGACTCTTTAGTTGCTTTTGTTGTCCTTTCTATTGCATCAGAATGCATATTCATGCCATTGAAAAGGGTTTGGAATATGTAACGTATGGATTTGGATATTTTTATTCGTCCCTTGATTGAGAATTAAGAGTCAAAAGAAAATATTTAGATTTGTCTCTGTGCCCATAATGACCAAAGATACGCAGATCATGACCCAACAGACTTCTTTTCCACTTTTTGGTCCCAATACTTTATTTTGTACCAGTCATGACAACTTTGAGGGCAGATATTTCCTCACTGTAAGGAACTTGGAGAGCTGTCGTCCTGGTAGTTTGACTGAGTCGAGCTTCCTGCTTTCAGGAATAGCAGGATCACTTTTGACAGTCAGTGTTATTTTCATACAGCTTCACACCTCTGTTCTTTGTACTCGGGCAAGTTTACTTTGGATCGCTGCTAAATACACACTCGTTGCTTGTGAATGTCAGATTTGAACTTGAAACTGCATATTTTGGCCAGTGTTATAGTTTTTGCATGGTTTATATTCATAATAATAATAATAATACATTCATTGTGCGCCTTTCAAGGCACTCGAGGTCGCCGTACAACACATTAAAAACAGTTCAAGGATGGACACAATTAAAAAAGTAGAACAGTTAAAAAAGCAGAACGGATCATATTTAATGAACACTTATCTTGAATAGCCAATTGGCAAACGTCATATATTTACCTTCGCATTGAAAATGCGGAAGGTTATGTTGTGATCGCCGTGTATTTATTTATTTATTTGTATGCGTGTTACTCGCATAACTCAAACAGTATTAAACCGAATCGCATGAAATGTGGTGGGATGATTGGTTATTATCCGGGGACCATTTGATTAGATTTTGGGATCGATCGGGTCAAAGGTCAAGGTCATGAAAAGGTCAAAATCTTCTTTTTATTTTACCATAGCACGGTCAATCTTTATCCAATTGGCATGCAACTAATGCCAAAATGTTCATAATTCAATGCCCAATCTTGTGATATGCGAAGGTATGCGCTCTACCAAGTGCCCATTCTAGTTGTTTTTGTTTTTGCGTGGATGTTCTGACCGCTGATCCGCCTCTCAACGTGTCAATCTCGGTTCAGCTTCACCCCTCTCCACATGAGTGTGATCCGAGCATCACGCCACCCTGTGCCGTCAGACGTGATCTGGTTGTTCTCCGTTTGTGTTTGGGGGTCGGTCGGTCGGTCGATCTCTTTTTGCAGCTGTTCATCGCTGACCTTTCGTTTCTTGAAGTCGGTCTGGTGCTTCAGAAGCTAACCCACCTGTGATGTCACTGCGGGACAAAAAAAAGCATGTGGCTCAGCTCGCCTGTGGTCCATCCGCCTGCCGCTGTATTGCCGTGGCGTGGATAGGGAGTCTGTCATCGTGTTTGTGAAATATCATCTGATGGCTCCAACGCAGCTCACCGCCAGCGGCAGTGCGCCTTGTCATCCGTTATCACCGCTCCTCTGTCTTCCCCTCGCAACTGATCAAAAATGTGAAATCTGTTCCACAAAGCGCTTCTCTGTTCTCCGCTGAGCCGGATGTAGGGAGGAGAAAAGAAGGAAAGAAGAAATGGTGAAAATGGAGAAGAAAGTTGTTAATGTCAGTGAACCATGAAAGGCTTGGCCTGGGGTTGGAAGGATTCGGTATACACGGTTCTTTAGCGCCGTGGCTGCGGGGATAAACATAACTTACATCAGCCCTTCACTTGTACAGGAGCTTTCCTCTCCTGGCACTTACAACCTCAACGCTCTAACTGCACTGTGATTCACACACACACACACACACACACACACACACACACACACACACACACAGCTCACACAGTGCGATCCAGACTCTTTCAAGTAGCTCATGTACACACATACACACACACACACACACCAGAGGGCAAACAAGGGTTTTGAATAGTATTTTGTATTCTGTTTGCACACATGACAGTGGTTGCTTTTACGTGTTCACACATAAATACAGAGTTTAGTCGGCTCTTGTTGGATTTGTATCGACAGCAAAATAAATACATTAATTGCATTAGACTGTATTCTCAATGTAATCTCTGACTGTGTGTGTGTGTGTGTTCTGTTTTTCTCTCCAGATCATCACTCAGTATGTTTATGAGCTGTTGGAGAAAAAGTGCAACATGACTAAAGCAATCCTGCCAGTAAGTACCCTATAGTGAAAAGAGGCATTTCCCTCTTTGAATTATGCCCTTGAAGATTAAAGGGAGTATTAAATATGAAAATTGGCGTAAATGCCTCGGCTTCAGCGTGTGATTATGATATCGAGTGTCCTGTTAAAGAAAAATAAAGAAAAGAGGATTGTGAGGAGTCAGCTCTCCCAATTCTCTATCAGTCTTTGTCGTTCTTTTTCTATTTCACTCACTTTCTCTCTTACTCCCTCTCCTTTTTTTTTTACCCCCTCCTCTGCCCACGTCCATTGTGCAAAAGTGTCTCCTCAACAAATTAACTGTCTTGTGACGTGTCATTTCAAAGGCTGATGCTTCATCTGTGTTGCATTCACTCGCGCTGAAGGGGATTTTCTCCTCCGCCATCACGCAGTTATTCTTTGCCCAGCTCATCCCGGCTCAGAGCACACACTCGATCCCCTTTTCTGTGTTGTTGGAAGCATGTTTGTCTCTTTTTGCCCCTCCCCCTCTTCCCATACATCCCCGCTCCTTTTCCTGTTTATAAAAGTTGTGATCATTTTTCAGCCTGCGTTTACGGGGATGTTCGGCGTGGCTGGTGTTTAGGAGCACAGCAGAGTTAGCTCCAGCGCTAACAGTGTCCATAAATCACCTCGCCAGCGACTCAGCGCCTTTCATTAGCCTCCATACGCTTTTACTGGTTTATCTGCTTGGCCTATTTATCTCATTATTCCGCTGGAAAATTGCTCTGTTCTGCTTTTCTGCTGCCCACCCGCCTGCCTATATATGGCATGTGTGTGTGTGCGTCTTAGCGGTGGGTCCGTCCACCTGCGTGGCATTGAACTTGTGACCGCAGATTTTAAGAAGATTAACCACAGCCAAGTATAGGGAGAGGGAATGGGGGAGCGCAAGAGAATAAAGGCCGAGATTTTCTCCCCCACTCGGCTCTCTTTGTCTGCTTGGATTAAGTTCTTGCAGCTGCCACCCGTGGCTTTTATGGACAGTGTTTGTCTCCTTGGAGATTCTTCCAGGCAAACTAGGTAGGGATGCAAAGACGTATGGGATGTAGACGGAGCGCACGCTCACAAGCTCTCACTCACCGACGTAGCCTCTTGTTTTTTAACCCTCCTGTTACCTTTGGGGTCAATTTGACCCCATTCAATGTTTAACGTCTCTAAAAATATTATTGACATCATGTTTTTTGCTTCATATTTCATGACTTTTCCTAATGTATTGGGGACAACTGGAAAAACATACAATTCACATGATATGTTTTCACTGTCCTCAACACAACTTTTGTTGAGTTTTTCTAGTTATTAGAATAAATTCATATTATTTTCTCATGTATTATCAGTATTATACTACTCCACTACTACATTGGGCTTTTTTATACAAATACACTACTACTTGCATTTTACAGAAGTACCATATACCAAAGTATTTAACCCTCCTGTTACCTTTAGGGTCAATTTGACCCCATTCAATGTTTAATGTCGGTGTTCTTTGGGGTCAATTTGACCCCAGGCTGTTTTTCACTGTGTAAATATAACACATATAAGAAATATCAACATTTTTATTTATTTAAAGGACTATTTAGGTAGTCAACAAAGAAACATAACATACCTGACACTTAAACTTGGGAAACAATATTAATTCTAATCATTTTCTGGAGGTTTTAATTGCTGTGGTCAAAAAGGGCAAAAGATGTTAGTGAATTTGAAGGTAACAGGAGGTTAATCATGATTATTGATGATTAGTGTGCTTGTGCTTATGAGCTTTCACCATTATAAAGGTCACAGAGGACGTTGTTTCTCCTTAAACTCATGTTACAGAAAAGCATTTCCAACTTTTCACTTCATGATCTGAGTTTTTATATATTTTAAATGGCAGAAATCACAATCCGATCGGCTCTGTTGCTGTGTTGAGTTCAATGTCCTGAAAGTCTCTACTATCCAAATCAAAGGCTATTGAGCAGTTTAAAAGAAAGAATGAACATTATTGGGAAATCATTCTCTGTTGTCCGTTAGTGACGTGACGACCTGTGCTCTCCTGAACCTGTAGGTGGACGCCACAGAAGATGAAGCCACCAGTTTTATCTACCTGAGCCCAGATGCCTTATCCAACCCTTCTAAGCTGCTGGTGCTGGTCCAGGGCAGCGGCGTGGTGCGGGCCGGTCAGTGGGCCCGCAGACTCATTATCAACCAGGACCTGGACTCAGGGACACAACTCCCCTTCATCACCAGAGCCATCGAGGTAGGGGGCGCTTCAAAAGAAGTTCAATCTCTTGTGTTGGAGGTTGAAGAGGTTTTCTAAAACTCTGATCCAACGTTTCACACGGAGGTAAACTGAGGACACTGCATGTGTGAGGTTATCAATACTTCACTTTTACAGAATCTTCTAGTTCTTTCCTTTTTAACAAGTATAAGACGCATCTTTGCTACGTTGGGTCGTTTTATGGGTTTCCTGAGGCATGCGGTGTGTTCATCGTGTGGTCGCTGGCACCACCACCACCACCACAGTGCATAGCCTGCTGGGATGTCTTTGTGGCACACTGTTTATTTGAAAAGGCTGTGGAAGCAGTTGTGAAATGTTCTGTTCTTGCAGGGTTCGTACGGTCATGGAAAACCTGGAAAAGTCATGGAATTTTTAAATGGTCATTTCCAGGCCTGGAAAAGTCATGGAAAAAACTTAGATTACAAAAGTTTTGGAAAAGTCATGGAAATTTGTTATAATCACATGTTCATTCATGCCGAGTTTGAAATAATGAATATATTAAAGAAAGACGCTCAAAATATAAGCCGGCATACGCTCTCATACTGGCGGCGCAATTTTCTTTTTTTTCTCCGCGTTGCAAGTGAACGCACCTTAACTGGAAAGTTCGCTGGCCATAGCTCGGGAAGCAAATGTTTATTCTTTAAATCAAATATTGTCTCTTATTCATTCGTTTCATTAAATGTAGACTGTATGCTTTGGAATTCACATAGTTTAAATACTAAATGTTCTCACTTTTTCATGTATAAACCGAGATTTCAGTTTGGTCTTGGAAATTTGGTTCAAAGTCATGGAAAAGTCCTGGAAATCCATTGGTCAAAATGTGTAAGAACCCTGTCTTGTATTTGACTGGAGGTTTGAATGTGATTGTGGGTTATTGGCGGTTGCTGTTGCGTAGCTCAGACTCTGTATTGCATCAACTCAATTCAGTTGAACTTCATTTTGTGTACAATTTACACGAGTACAGAGTGGGAAAAGACACTTTGTCCTTTGGTCCTATGATAAATGATACGAGTCTGAACACATTATGAAGCCCACAGCGTCATATCATAACAGAGGCAAATAATAACAAGCAGAGATCCATTCACAGGCGCAAACCTGGACTCGCACTCTTGAATGATGCTATTACTGCACACTCCTCAGCCCAGAATTCAGGCTTATTACCTTCGCATTGAAAATGCGGAAGGTTATGTTTTGATCGCCGTGTATTTATTTATTTATTTATTTATTTATTTGTATGAGTGTTATTCGCAGAACTCAAAAAGTATTGAACCGAATAGCATGAAATTTGGTGGGATGATTGGTTATTATCCAGGGACCAGTTGATTAGATTTTGGGATCGATCGGGTCAAAGGTCAAGGTCAAAGGTCATGAACAGGTCAAAATCTTCTTGAATCGCATGAAATTTGGTGGGATGATTGGTTATTATCCGGGGACCATTTGATTATATTTTGGGATCGATCGGGTCAAAGGTCAAGGTCAAGGTCATGAAAAGGTCAACATCTTCTTTTTACCATAGCGCGGTCAATTTTTGTCCAATTAGCATGCAACTAATGCCAAAATGTTCATAACTCAATGCCCAATCTTGTGATATGCGAAGGTATGCGCTCTACCGAGTGCCCATTCTAGTCTTGTTCTTGTTTGTGAAATGAAGCATATTCTTCAACCCGATCATCACTACAAGAAAACATTTATGCGTTCTCGTAATGCGCGACTCCTATGTGGTCCTGGTTATTCACGAGTGAATAAGCTGAGAGAAAAGGACGATGTAAAATATAGATTAGCTTTCCTTTTCCCGCCATACGATCACACGCGTGCTTCTGCATCGGTGTGTCGGCAGGCAAAGGGCGGCTCTGCCTGTCTTATTATTTCCATCCCCATCTCTGGTGCTCATTTGTCAGCCCGGCCACGACCACCCGTGTAATTTCATCGGCCTGCTGTTCAAATCGACTTAAGGGAGATCCGGCTCTCCCTCTCCCCTTGTTCCCTCGTTCCGTCCATCCGAACGCCATAAAGACTTTCACCGCTGTGTAAAGCCCACTCCCGCTGTGCGCGGCAACGGGGGAGGCTTGTGTTGCGTGCGTGCCCATGTGTGCGCTAACGGATGATTCTTTGAATTACGGTTACTCGAGCTGGCGTTGCAGGCGGAGCACCAAAGTGACAGCGGAGAGAGCGAGAGAACACGGTGTGTGCAGGGCGAGTGTTGCTCGTTCATCATAGTAAACAAGTACGCGTGTTCTTACACCCTGACACATCATCATCCTGGCGTTTACCGTGTGCACCGGAAACACAGACACACACACTCCGTTCCTCCGGTCCGCCTCTACTACGGCATGCTGGCGGGTTATTTTGTCATACCGTGGCATTTGTGTGGATGTCATTACCGTCGCATTGAAAATGCGGAAGGTTATGTTTTGATCGCCGTGTATTTATTTATTTATTTGTATGCGTGTTACTCGCATAACTCAAAAAGTATTAAACCGAATCGCATGAAATCTGGTGGGATGATTGGTTATTATCCGGGGACCATTTGATTAGATTTTGGGATCGATCGGGTCAAAGGTCAAGGTCATGAAAAGGTCAACATCTTCTTTTTACCATAGCACGGTCAATTTCTATCCAATTGGCATGCAACTAATGCCAAAATGTTCATAACTCAATGCCCAATCTTGTGATATGCGAAGGTATACCGAGTGCCCATTCTAGTTTGTAAGTGTAATGCTCAAGAGTTACAGCGACAAAAGAAGGTGAATTATTGATTAAACACTCTTAATTAGATGCTATTCCTAATTTACGAGAACGTAGCACCCAAGGAATGAAACATGTTTGATCTAGACCAGTGGTCCCCAAACTAAGACCCGCGGGCCGGATACGGCCCCCCTCCACATTTGGCCCCGCCCCCCTGAACAATATCAGAGACGCATTATGATATTTTTTTTCAGTCTGGCCACGCAGATCCTAGACTAGCCGCTGTCAAGTAGAACGGAATAATGGCGAAAAGGTTAGGTAAGAGAAACATGGATTCAGAATTCTGTGAAGATCCCAGAGAGGGGTGTTTGGTTATTATTTATTTCATAAATAGTGTTATTTATTTCCTGACATTTTTTTCTGTGATAAACCCAGAGAGGGTTATTAATATTTGGTTATGTGGCTTTGCTGTAAAACAATACATGTTTACATTCAGGCACCCTGAGATCGTCACACTGTTTCTGTTACAAACTGACCCCGCCCCCATCAGAGAAGGGAACAGTTATGTGGCCCTCACAGGAAACAGTTTGGGGACCCCTGGTCTAAAAGTTCCCATATTAATAAGTGATGAGTGAGTAAAAAAAAGCGTCGGGACAAATGTTGTCATTTTGTGTTTTAGATCAAGCTCTACTTCCCCCGAACGTTTCATGGCAACAGTCGGTTGCCTCGAGTGCGTCACATGGGAAGTCACTGGTGAGAAGTTGATTGGAAGTTCAAAGCGTGCAGCAAAGGGTCAACTGGAGTGCGTTCTGCAAATACGGGGGCGCTGCGAAACACACGAGCAGGCACACACACACACACAGATAAAACAGTTCATTTGACTCCCTACTGTGTGTGTGTGTGTGTGTGTGTGTGTGTGTGTGTGTGTGTGTGTGTGTGTGTGCGTGCACATGGCGTATCTCTGGTGTGCCTGGGCACATTCTTGTGTCTGATACTCTTCGCCGTTTTCCTTGGAACTTTTCCTCTCTAAAAAAATAGCTGATTGCGCTATAGCTAATCAGGCCCTTTACACAACATAGAAATGTCTCACACACACACACACACACAATCTCTCGGGGCACCCATTTAATTCAGTTTCAATTCAGTTTATTTGTATAGCCCAATTTCACAAATTACAAATTTGTCTCGGAGTGCTTTACAATCTGTACACATAGACATCCCTGCCCCAAAACCTCACATCGATCCAGGAAAAACTCTGAAATAACCCTTCAGGGGGAAAAAGGAAGAAACCTGGAGAGAGCAACAGAGGATCCTCTCCTAGGATGGACAGATGCAATAGATGTAATGTGTACAGAAGGACAGATTTAGAGTTAAAATACATTCAATGAATATGACAGAGTGTATGAATAGTTCATAGTAGGCATATTCCACGATGGAGACCTCCACGATCCATCAGGCAGATGGCGGTGGGGAGGAGGAGTGGGCGAGTCTCAACAGGACAGTGCGTAGTCATGAGCAGGAATTCCACGACCCAGGCGATCCATCAGGCAGATAGATCTATGCCGTCTCATAGGGTCCGATGACCCCATGAGACGTAAAGTCAAAGGACTTCGGGAGAAAGCAGAGTTAGTAACGTGTGATTGAGAGATGAAAATTCATCCTTAAGGAGAGAAAAAGAGGAGATAGGTACTCAGTGCATCCTAAACGTCCCCGGCAGCTATAAGCCTATAGCAGCATATCAAGGGCTGGACTGGGGCAAACCTGATTCAGCCCTAACTATAAGCTCTGTCAAAGAGGAAGGTCTTAAGTCTACTCTTAAACGAGGTGACTGTGTCTGCCTCCGGACTGAAATTGGAAGCTGGTTCCATAAAGAGGAGCTTGATAACTAAAGGCTCTGGCTCCCATTCTACTTTTAAGACTCTAGGAACTACAAGTAGTCCGCATTTAGTGAGCGTAGCTCTCTAGTGGGGCAATATAGTGCGACAAGCTCCTTAAGATATGATGGAGCATCACCAATCAAGGCTTTGTAGGTTAAGAGAAGAATTTTAAAAGTGATTCTTGATTTTACTGGGAGCCAGTGCAGAGCAGCTAGTGCAGGAGTGATGTGATCTCTTTTCTTAGTTTTAGTGAGAACACGAGCTGCAGCATTCTGGATCAACTGAGGGACCTAAGAGATTTATTAGAGCAGCCTGCTAATAAGGAGTTGCAGTAATCCAGTCTCGAAGTAAGCAACGTGAACCAATTTTTCTGCATCTTTTGAGACAAGATGTGCCTGATTTTGAAATATTACGTAGATGAAAGAATGCAGTCCTTGAGATTTGCTTTACGTGGGAGTTAAAGGACAAGTCCCGATCAAAGATAACAGCAAGATTCTTTACAGTGGTGTTGGATGCCAGGGCAATGCCGTCTACAGAATCCACATCACCAGATAATTGATCTCTGAGGTGCTCAGGGCCGATTAAAATTACTTCGGTTTTGTCTGAGTTTAACATCAAGAAGTTGCAGGTCATCCATGTTTTTATGTCTTTAAGACATGCTTGAATTTTACAGAGTTGGTTGCTCTCCTCTGGTTTTATCGATAAATATAGTTGAGTGTCATCTGCATAACAATGAAAGTTTATAGAGTGTTTCCTGATAATATTGCCCAAAGGAAGCATGTATAAGGTAAATAAAATTGGTCCAAGCACAGAACCTTGTGGAACTCCGTGATTAACGTTGGTGGTTATCGGCGTCATCGTTTACAAATACAAACTGAGATCGATCTGATAAATATAGTTTAAACCAAATTAGTGCCGTGCCTGAAATGCCAATCGACTGCTCCAGTCTCTGTAACAGGATGTCATGGTCAATGGTGTCGAATGCAGCACTAAGGTCTAACAAGACCAGGACAGAGAGGAGTCCTTTATCTGCTGCCATTAAGAGGTCATTTGTAATTTTCACCAGTGCCGTCTCGGTGCTGTGGTGTTTTCTAAATCCTGATTGAAATTTCTCAAATAAACTATTATGATGTAGAAAGTCGCACAACTGATTTGCGACCACTTTCTCAAGGATCTTGGAGAGGAAGGGAGGTTAGAGATCGGTCTGTAGTTAGCCAATACCTCTGGATCCAGAGTGGGCTTCTTCAGGAGAGGTTTAATAACAGCCACCTTGAAGGAGTGTGGTACGTGGCCTGTTAGCAGAGACACATTGATAATATCTAATAGAGAGCCGCCAATTAAAGGCAAACGTCTTTAAGCAGCCTCGTCGGGATGGGGTCCAAGAGACAGGTAGACGTGTTCAAGTAGAAACCGTTGAAAATAATTGGTCACGGTTGATAGGAGAAAAACCCTCCAAATATACACCAGGGCATACAGCGGTTTCCCAGGCCATTCCACTTGAGGACAGATTGGCACTGGTTATGGGCAAGAGATTATTAATCTTGTCCCTAATAGTTAAAATCTTTTCATTAAAGAAGTTCATAAAGTCATTACCACTAAGGTTTATAGGAATGCTCGGCTCACAGAGCTGTGACTCTCTGTCAGCCTGGCTACAGTGCTGAAGAGAAACCTGGGGTTGTTTTTATTTTTTTCTATTATTGATGAGTAATAGGCTGCTCTGGCATTACGGAGGGCCTTCTTATATGTTTTAAGACTATCTCGCCAAACTAAGCGGGATTCTCTGTGATTAGTTGAACGCCATATGCGTTCAAGCTTTCGTGACGTTTGCTTCAGTTTGCGGGTCTGAGGGTTATACCATGGAGCAAACCTCCTCTTCCTCACTGTCTTCTTCTTCAGAGGGGCTATCGAGTCCAGTGTCATTCTCAGAGAGCCTATGGCACTGTCAACAAGATGATCAATCTGGGACGGACTAAAGTTAGACCAGGAGTCCTCTGTTATATTGAGACGTGGTATCGAATCAAATACAGAAGGAATCGCTTCTTTAAATTTAGCTACAGCACTATCAGTTAGACATCTAGTGTAGAAACTTTTGACTAACGGAGTACACTCCGGTAGTATAAATTCAAAAGTTATGAGGTTGTGGTCTGACAGAAGAGGATTCTGTGGGAAGGCGTTCAAATGCTCAATGTCAACGCCATAAGTAAGAACAAGATCAAGCGTGTGGCCAAAGCTGTGAGTGGGTTTCTGTACTCTCTGACAGAAGCCAATCGAGTCCAACAAGGAGATGAATGCAGCACTAAGGCAATCATTATCAACATCCACATGGATATTAAAATCTCCAACAATAATAACTTTATCGGTTTTAAGAACCAAACTTGATATAAATTCTGAGAATTCAGATATAAACTCTGAATATGGACCTGGTGGCGGTACAGAATCACAAATTGAATTGGCTGTAGTGTTTTCCAGGTTGGATGTGAAAGACTAAGAACAAGGCTTTCAAATGAGGTGTAGTGTAATTTTGGTTGAGGATTAATTAATAGGCTCGATTCAAAGATGGTTGCTACTCCACCTCCTCGACCGGTGCCTCGAGGAATGTGAGTATTAATATGACTTGGAGGAGTCGATTCATTCAGGCAGACATATTCTTCATGGCTCAGCCAGGTTTCAGTTAGGCAACATAAATCAATGTGATTATCTGATATTAAATCATTCAGTAACACAGCTTTAGATGACAGAGATCGAATATTTAGGAGACCACATTTAATAGACCTATTTTGTTGCACTGCTGAAATAATTGTGTTAACTTGTATAAGGTTATTGTGTACGACTCCTCTTCTGCTTACTTTTGATTTATTTAATTGAAGTGGCCGTGGGACAGACACAGTCTCTACTCTAAAGTCAAGGGTGGGTAACTGCTCGAATGGAAGAGCAGAGAAGGGTGTTAAACTACACCCCATCGCCTGCCTCCGCCTCCCATATCCACCAAGCACCTGTCAAAAGATACCACAATCTTTGTCACGCTGCTTTATGCTGATGAAACATTCATCGGGTAGCAACATGTATACGTTAAAGATGAGTCAGAGGTACGCAAAGACATAGAAAACACACACACACACACACACACACACACACACCTGGCGTCGGGCAGCAGGTCTGCTTCGCCACGGCTTCGGGAGTCTTTGAGTTGTGCGTGCGGCTCTCGTGCGTGTTGTCATTGTGTGCATGTGTGTGTGCGCTTGGAAGTGCTTCTATTCCCACAGCCGAAAGTAAAAATGACAGGTGAGAGGAGGAGGCTCCGTCATCAACCGTTGAGGTGGAGAAGATGAATATGAGGTGGTGGGGGAGGCAGAGACAGAAGGTTCATGATTGGCGGACAGAAGCGGAAAAAGAAGGAGAGGTGCAGAGAGGATTGAAGCGGGAAGAGAGAAATGAGGAGGACGAGGGAGCAAATGGGGTGGGAGAGGAGAGGAGAGAGGGAGAGAGAGAGAGAGAGAGAGAGCCCTCTTCCAGATGACAGCTCCACGACTGGGAGAGGGCCTCTTAATGACAGCTTATTCCTTCATGATTTCAATTCCTGACAGTCGACAGGTCTGCCTGTTGCATCGTGGCAGCTGTATCATTACCTTCTGGCCCTGTCACTGCTCTGCATCCGGAGACTGAGATGGTGGAGGTGGAGGGTGGAGAAAGAGAGAGAGCGGATTGTGAGGTTACAGTGGGAATAATTGAGGAAGGAGGGGATATTGAAAGGTGGGATTATTAGTTCTAGTCGCTGCAGGAGTTGAGAGCAGAACTTTCAACTTTATGAGAGTCCGAAGTGAAGGAGCGTGTTTAATTTTCCGCCGCCCTCCTCCTCCGGGTTTTTGTTTTTTTGAGGCCGCCCGGGGCCGAGCCACCCCCGCTTTTTCCTTTTTTTTTTTTTGTTTTTTTTTTGTTTCCCTCCTTTTTGTTCCTTGTGTGGTGTCGTGGTTGGCCTGAAAACGATCAAAGGTGTTTTTTTTTCAGATCAAATTTTCTTTTTTTCTTTTCGTACAATAATACCAAAAGAGACATCCCAACCCCAAAATGAACCCCCCATGTTAAAAACCCCAAAAAAACGTCTCAAAGCGGCGAGGATGGACCCCACGTCTCTGAAGGTAAAATAATAGGAATGAAGTATGAGCTGGCAGTTAGTCATTGCATTTTGTAAGCAGTTTTTGAAATGCAAGTCTTGGTCCTCAAATAAGGTCAAGTCTCATATTAACATTAAAGAAAATAAAGGAGTAATCAGTAATCCTCCAAAAAGGAGCAGTGTGACAAAGTCCAGTTGGTTAGTCTATTTTTGCACATAATATTGAGCAACTGAATGACCAATGATTACCAGCTCATATGTAAACATGCATGTTGTTTCATTCAAACATTCACTTTCCCACCTGAGAAGAGTGTTAGGATTTGTGTGTTTCCTGTTTTATGTTGAAGTCCCTGTCTCGTTTCCTGTTTCCCTGCTCTTCCCTCCCTGTGCTTGTCTGTTTCTTTCCTGATTGTTTCCAGCCACGCCCTGATTGTTTCCACCTGTGTCTCCACCTGTGTCTCGTTCCCCTGTGTATTTAATCTGTGTCCTTCTGTTTGTCTGGTGTCAGATCGTCCCTTTTTGTTCCTTTGTGGTGTTCGTCCGTGTTCCTGTCCTGGAAATAAAGCTGATTTCTCGTGAAACTCCGGCTCCGTTTGGGTCCTCCCCCCGCACCATAAAAAAAACCTTTCTATCTGATCATGAACACTAATACCTAAAAAGAGAACATGGCACCCAAAGCATTAATGAAACTAAGACCTTGTCATGTGGTTAAACTATTGTACTCGTTTCCCAAAATTTAAATTTTTTTTATTTTTAATATTACAGAATAAAAAACACAAACAACAAACTAATCTATCATCACATAACGTGTGTGATACATAAGAAATGTCTTAGGACTCTATGTAAGTTTTTTTCTTTATAAAACAAATAAACATCAACCGTTTCCAAATTGTGATTCAGTGTTTTTGTAAGAAAATGGTGAACAGAAAATTAAACCAAATTCACCTATATTTTATTTGAAGCCATACCACAAACCACACACTGCAGGTTTTGAAAAAACTCCATGTAGATGTGTTTTTCCACTTGACAAATATAGAGATATGTGGGCTATTGCATTTTCCTTTGTGACAATTTTAATATTAAGAGATACATAATTGGATTACCCACCCACAAACTTACACTTACACTATTAAAAAGTTTGGGATCACCCAGACAATTTCGTGTTTTCCATAAAACTCACACTTTTATTTATCAAATACAAAATGTATAAAAATATAGTCAAGACATTGACAAGGTTAGAAATAATGATTTGTATTTGAAGTATTAATTTTTTCTTCAAACTTTGCTTTACCAAAGAATCTCCTTTTGCAGCAATTACACATTGCAGACCTTTGGCATTCTAGCTGTTAATTTGTTGAGGTAATCTGTTGAAATGTCCCCCCATTTTCCCAACACCTGCCAAAAAGTTATTCACACTTCTTGCGGACCATACGGTCAAGCTGCTCCCAAAAACAGCTAAATTTTAGATCTTGACTGTGCTGGCCACCCATTACAGAAAACATACCACTGCCTGCTTTTTCCCCTAAATAGTTCTTGCACAATGTGGACCATTGTCCTGTTAAAGGAAATTGGCTCCAATCAGCGCTGCCCACAAACACGTTACAAAATGGAGTGATAGCCTTCCTTATTTAAAATCCCCCCCAACAAATCTCCACTTTACCACACCAAACAGCCCCAGACCATCACATTACCTCCACCATGCACAGATGGTGCAGGCACTCTTCAGCATCTTTTCACCTGTTCAACGTCTCACAAATGTTCTTCTGTTTTCCAAACACCTCAAACTTGGATTCATCTCTCCATAACACCTTTTTCCCAATCTTCCTCTCTCAATGCCTGTGTTCTTCTGCCCATACCAATCTTTTCTTTTTTATTCCTCTCAGATATCTTTTTTTTTTTCCCACTCTGCCTAGAAGGCCAGCATCCCTCGCCTCTTCACTGTCGGCGTTGACACTGGCGTTTTCGGGTTTCCATTTAAAAAACTTGCCAGTTGAGGACCTGTCGTCTTTTTTCAAACTAGAGACTCTAATGTACTTGTCTTCTTGCTGAGTTGTGCAGGGGGCCCCCCTTTTCTTTCTCTCTGGTTAAACCCCTTTGTCTGTTCTCTGAAGGAGTAGTACACACCGCTGTAGGGAAATTTTTAGTTTCTTTGACATTTTTGCATGGAATAGCCTTCATTTCAAAGAACAAGAATAGACTGGCGAGTTTCATGAAAGTTCTTTTTCTGGCCATTTGAGAGTCTTATCGAACCCACAAATGTGATGCTCCCGATAATCAACTAGCTCAAAGGAAAGGGGGTTGTATAACCCTTTTATCTCCCGCATAACTGTTTTCAGCTGTGCTAACATAATTGCACAAGGGTTTTCAAGGGGTTTTTTAATCAGACATTAGTCTTCTAAGGCAATTAGCAAACACAATGTACCATTAGAACACTGGGTGATGGTTTATGGAAATGGGCCTCTATACACCGATGGAGATATTTCATTAGAAACCAGGCGTTTCCACCTAGAATAGTCATTTACCACATTAACAATGTATAGGTGTATTTCTGATTGATTTAAAGTTATCTTCATTGAAAAAACAATGCTTTTCTTTGAAAATAAGGACATTTCTAAGTGATCCCAAACTTTTGAGCGGAGTGTATATTCTAACACAGGATAGCTTCCTCCAGACACCTCTTCTTTTTTAGCTCCACCTTTAATTAAAGTTTACGTGTTGGTGCCATGCTGAAACTGCATCGTGTTGAGCAGACTGGGTGATTGACATTTTAAATTTTTAACCACCGGGGGAAAACAAAATAGTAAAGGGGATTAAAAATAAAGGGGGACAGGGGGTCGTGGGTTTGGTAAAGGCAGCCCTGAATTTTTAAAATTTTTTGGAAAATTTAAATCTTTAAAAATGTTCGGTAAGGCCTATTAAAAATTACCAAAAAAGGGCCTGCATTCGCCAGGGCAGGTTGGGGAGTCAAAAATGGCGGCAAGGGTTTTCCCTCCCCCCAAAAACAAAAATTCCCGGGGAAAAGTGGGGGGGTTGTTATGATCCCCATTTTGAAAAATAGTTTTTGTTTTTATTCCCTTCTTATTGCGACCAAATTTTGGGACCAAAATTTAAACAGCCCGTTTAAAGTTGGACAGAATAAAACACTTCCCGGAAGGAATTTGGGGGTCCCGGGGGGTCGGCCACCCCAAGGTTTTCAATTTGGGGGGGAAAAAAAGCGGGAACCCAAAAACTCCCCATTTTCCAAACCTAAAAAAAACGGGGGGCGGATTCTGCCCCGGTTAACCCCCCGGGGTGGGGCCCAAAGCCCCCTCCCCCATTTTTTGGCAAATGGACCCCCGCTTTCCAAAAACCCATCCCGGCCCACAGGCCGATTAACCAAACCAAACCTTAAGGAACAACCTTGGCCAAACATCTTTCCTTTCGGGACTGGAGGGGCGGGGGGAAGGGTTACCCCTCGGCCCCAACGGCAGGATTTTTCCCTCCCACACCGGGACAAAAAACAAAGACTTTTTCCTCTTGGTTTAAAGAAAAGTGGAAAAGGGGTTGGTCCCCCATGTAAACCCGATCTTGGGGAAACCAAAAAACCCGACAACCCCCTAAGTCGGTTTTGCCCCGGAAAAATGGGGAAAATAAAGGGCCCTGGTGAATTTGGGGGTACGCCCCATTTAAGGAGCCCCCGGGGAAAGGCTTTACCTTCCCCCCAAGCTAAAACTGGTGAGAAGGTGATTGGAAGTTCAAAGCGTGCAGCAAAGGGTCAACTGGAGTGCGTTCTGCAAATACGGGGGCGCTCGTGGCTTTGCAAAACACACGAGCAGGCACACACACACACACACACACACACAGATAAAACAGTTCATTTGACTCCCTACTGTGTGTGTGTGTGTGTGTGTGTGTGTGTGTGTGTGTGTGTGTGTGTGTGTGTGTGTGTGTGTGTGTGTGTGTGTGTGTGTGTGTGTGTGTGTGTGTGTGTGTGCGTGCGTGCACATGGCGTATCTCTGGTGTGCCTGGGCACATTCTTGTGTCTGATACTCTTCGCCGTTTTCCTTGGAACTTTTCCTCTCTAAAAAAATAGCTGATTGCACTATAGCTAATCAGGCCCTTTACACAACATAGAAATGTCTCACACACACACACACACACACACACGCAATCTCTCGGGGCACCCATTTACACCCCATCGCCTGCCTCCGCCTCCCATATCCACCAAGCACCTGTCAAAAGATACCACAATCTTTGTCACGCTGCTTTATGCTGATGAAACATTAATCGGGTAGCAACATGTATACGTTAAAGATGAGTCAGAGGTACGCAAAGACATAGAAAACACACACACACACACACACACACACACCTGGCGTCGGGCAGCAGGTCTGCTTCGCCACGGCTTCGGGAGTCTTTGAGTTGTGCGTGCGGCTCTCGTGCGTGTTGTCATTGTGTGCATGTGTGTGTGCGCTTGGAAGTGCTTCTATTCCCACAGCCGAAAGTAAAAATGACAGGTGAGAGGAGGAGGCTCCGTCATCAACCGTTGAGGTGGAGAAGATGAATATGAGGTGGTGGGGGAGGCAGCGACAGAAGGTTTATGATTGGCGGACAGAAGCGGAAAAAGAAGGAGAGGTGCAGAGAGGATTGAAGCGGGAAGAGAGAAATGAGGAGGACGAGGGAGCAAATGGGGTGGGAGAGGAGAGGAGAGGAGAGAGGGAGAGAGAGAGAGAGAGAGCCCTCTTCCAGATGACAGCTCCACGACTGGGAGAGGGCCTCTTAATGACAGCTTATTCCTTCATGATTTCAATTCCTGACAGTCGACAGGTCTGCCTGTTGCATCGTGGCAGCTGTATCATTACCTTCTGGCCCTGTCACTGCTCTGCATCCGGAGACTGAGATGGTGGAGGTGGAGGGTGGAGGGGGGTGGAGAAAGAGAGAGAGCGGATTGTGAGGTTACAGTGGGAATAATTGAGGAAGGAGGGGATATTGAAAGGTGGGATTATTAGTTCTAGTCGCTGCAGGAGTTGAGAGCAGAACTTTCAACTTTCTGAGTGTCCGAAGTGAAGGAGCGTGTGAATGCCGCCGGCAGCGCTCCCACATCCCGGATCAGTTCATGAGGCGGCGGAGCCGAGAGGCACGACGCCGCCGCATTTTAATTCCTTTGTCCTTTTTTACTTTGAATCTCTTCTTAACCGTTTCCCCTCAACTTTTCCTGTTGCCGTCTGTAGTGAGTGTGCAGTGAGCTGGTGAGCCTGAGAGAGACGAGCTACAAAGGATGTTTGTATTTTTTTCAGACGGTCAAAAGTGTTTTCTTATTTAATCTCTTTTTCTGTGCATTCAATAATATTTCACATACGAATGATTCATCCACAACTCTCACAAATGTTAACTGCCTATATGTCTACACACAAACCACACAAACCACACACACACCACACACAACCACATACAACCACACACAACCACACACAACCACACACACCACACACAACCACACACACCACACACAACCACACACAACCACACACAACCACACAACCACACAAACCACACACAACCACACACACCACACACAACCACACACACCACACACAACCACACACAAACCACGACGATAAACTGTAACTGTAATAACTACTTAATTCAATTTAGAAGTTGCTAATAAAGAACAGATCTATAATCCCGTACTCTTGTTCTCTGTCTCTCTCTGTCTTTTTTCTCTCCTTCTCTGTCCCTACCTCTCTCTGTCTCTACCTCTGTCACTCACTGTCTCTCTCTCTTTCTGTCTCTGTCTTTTTTTCTCTTTCTCTGTCTGTCTTTTCTCTATCTCTATTTCTCTCTCTCTACCTCTGTCACTCGCTGTCTCTCTCTCTCTCTCTCTCTCTCTTCTTCTCTCTCTCTCTCGATAGCGAGTGACACTGCAGACCCACTGACTGAGGAAGGTGGGGGGGGGGGTTTAAAAGTGTTGCAAAAGCCAGTTTTTTAAAGTCTCTCCATCGTTTCAATGGGAGGCAGCGAAGCAGACGCACCGTCACGCCGCCCCCTCTCTTGATGACCTCTTCATCGTATTCTGCGCACTGTGGCATCTGCCTGTGTGCCGTGAAGACATCTCTCTCCTCCTTTCTCATTAGACCCTTTAATTCCCCCCAAGCTGTGAGTTAACCTGTGTGTGTGTGTGTGAGTGTGTAGCCCGGCTCCAACAGTGTTCAGACAACGCGTGTTCAGCCTATCTCGGGGCATCAGGCGGCTACAGATGCCAGACAAGCTATCGTTCTTTCCAGCCAGCCAGGTTTAGCCAGAGGACAATTTCCGCATGTGTGTGCGTGTGTAGAGGTCAAAAGATGCGCCCTCTTGCCATGGCCTTGTAATAGCAGCCCTGCAAGCAACACACACACACACAGGCATACACACAGCTCCAGGTGGGAAGGTCCCAGCACATCCCGCAGCTCAGATCAATGCACTTGACACCTTCAAAGGTGGGTGTGGGGCCTGGACTTGCTCTGGGGTTAAACCTCTTTTAAATAGCATCCCGCGGGAAGGCAGCTGTCAATAAACCCACCATAATTACCGCGGCCGGGCCCGCCGAGGGCTCGGCTGCACAGGCCAAATTAAAAATTGATCAGAGGGAGAAAAAACATTATTTCGTGGTGGTATTCCCCGTCCTGACGGCACTTCTCCCGCCAAATGTGGAATCTCATCAATTGAGGTCCGAGCGAGATATCCAGAGAGCCGTTTATCAATCTACGTGCCCCCTCTCGCCCGGATGAACAATGGAGTGCTGTCCCTGTTGTAAAAATAAATTTGCATGTTAAGTGTCTTTCAGTGTGCATGTCGCCGTGTGTGTGTGTGTGTGTACATGCAGTACATGAGTGTGTGCATACTGTATGAGCGTGCAGCTGATTGTTATGTGCTCCAGGTAATCGTACATCATCCCCTGTCTGTGTAGTGTGTGTGTGTGTGTGTGTGTGCGCGCTACACGTCTCGTAGCAGGATATTGATTGTGGTCTTGTTGGGTTTCTCTTGGCAGGGAGCCTTTATTTGTCAGTCAGAGAACGATATGAAGAAGATATGTTCATCCTCAGGCTTCCTTTAGGAAAACACGCCGGCTATTGTTTCACAAGACGCTGATGAATGAGAACCACGGTTTACGATGGGTTTGAGGTATTTTCTAAACACACACTGGCCAGAACAGTAGCGGAACCTCTCCGCCCATTTAGGGCGCGATCTCACATAAACGTCGCCGACGAGAGGGAAGCGAGCTGGCGTGCTGGTTTAGGCGAGGGCGTCCGAGCCACCCCCCCCCCCTACACCATTTACTGGCAAATGTACAGTCTTTCTTTGGACAGCTCCGAGCTCCAGGCTCGGGCTCGTGTATTCAATTCACCGGGAAACTGCATACGATGCATCTGGATGTCGGGAGGCATGGATGTGGAGGAAGTTACCGACTCAGCCATCGAGAGCCGTAGGATTTTCGATCACACCGCCGCTGGCAAAACAAAGACTCTCTCTGGTAAAGATATGTCTCATGACAAACAGATCTTGGTGCAACCAAGTCATGTAAACTATACTCTCGGCTCCTCTGTTCCCTTCGCCCTGGTAGCCTGGTGCTCATGCTACATGGATTTTACCATTCTGGCTACTTGCGCTTGCGTGCATGCTGCCTCAAATTGCTGTCAATTCCATAGCACCAGGGACACTCTCTACAAGGAACTCTGCAGAGGCGCCGGGCATCGGGCCAGGCGGCGCGAGGCTGGACTTCATTGTGGCGTTCTGAAAGTTCGAACCTGTTCAAAAGTTTAACACACTACCAACACGCAAAGCAACACGAGGGGCGGATTCTGGGCACTGCTACCCTCCCTTCCGGGATAGATGCCCCCTCCTCCTCATGCCCCGCCGCCCCAACCACCACACCCCATCCAACTTCTACCCGCCTACAGGCAGAAGAAGCCTGTGAAGGAAATTGAAGGTACAGCAGGGGTCGGACCAATCGGTCTATGCTGCAGGACTGTTTTGAGCTGGCTGGGATATGTTCAGGAAGGATGTTCACGGGACAACAACGTCGGATCGCCACGGTCCTCACCCTCGGTCACATAATGCATCATAGATGGCGTTTCAAATACCACCAACCATGTTGGTTCGCCCCGTCAGAAACCGTGGATAATCGGCGATGTTCTCCGCGTATCTGCGTAACTGTAAGCGCCACCGGAAACCTCCCACCTACAAACCTCATCCTTTCGACGGCCGTCTAGAAATCGGCGGCTCTGCACCGGGTGGAGGAAAAAGCTCCAAGGAAAGGAAAAGAGGCGTGTGGACTGTGGAAGAACACAGACATCCTGCGGAAGAGAAACCCAAACCAGCGAACTCTCACTCCTCCTCTTTGCCTAAGCCGATGCTGCTCGGTTCGGCGTGAGGCGCAGCCGCAGCCACAGCCGAGCCGAGGAGCGAAGCCTGCTGATCATCTCAGAGGCTGGCGTCGCGCAAACCTTCAGCGGGTGGACATCGGAAGGCGGCGCGACCACATCCCGGGCGCGCCCTCGCCTCAGTGCCAGACCAGTTGGCGAGTCTTTCAGTGCAGACCTCTTCTCTCCCCAGGCAGGCTGTTGTTTGTTCTAGAAGAAGCACACCGTCCACCATGTCTGTCCCACCCCAAGGTAACCTGCCTGAATGACTGAGACCACCCTCACCTCAATTTGGGTGTCAGTAAAGAGAGGAGTTGTTGGGTTTCATTTTGTTCCTGTTGCCTCTGCCTGGACCGCTGGCCCCATGGCAATTTGCAATACGATCATCCACCCTGACAGGCAACCGCAGTGCCATGGCGCCCGCGCCCACCCCACCAGGGAGAAGAGTTGTTGTTGTGGCTGAATGCTGGTTGTGACCTAGCTTTCGTTCGACACCAAGCTCAGAGGTCTAGGCCTGCACTCTACCATGTGCAGCTGGATACTGGACTTCCTGTCGGGCGCGCCAGGTGGTGAGGATTGACCCTCAACACGGGAGCCCCTCAGGGATGCGTGTTGAGCCCTCTCCTCTACTCCTGTACACCCACGACTGCGGCCATGCACAGCTCCAACGTCATCATCAAGTTTGCTGCGACACAACAGTGTTGGGGCTGATCACCGACAGCCTACAGGGAGGAGGTTGGATCACTGGTACAGTGGTGCCAGGAGAACAGCCTCGTCCTCAGCGTCAAGAAGACCAAGGAGCTGATCGTGGACTACAGGAAGCGGAGAGAGCACACCCCATCTCCATAGACGGAGTTGCAGTAGAGGGTCAGCAGCTTCAAGTTCCTCGTGCACATCTCCGAGGACCTCACATGGACCACGCACACCACTCACGTGGTGAAAAACAACGCCTGTATTTCCTTAGGCGACTGAGGAAATTCAACATGGCCCCCGCATCCTCAGAACATTCTACACCAGTACCATCGAGTGTTCTGACAGGTTGCATCACCGTGGAACTGCACCGCCCTGGGCGTAGGGCACTACAGATACATCGTTGGAGGTGAGCTTCCTCCATCCTGGACATATACACCCAGCGGTGCGTGGCCAGGGCCAAAGCGGATGATGAAAGACAATAACCACCCGGCCACAAACTGTTCACCCTTCTCGTCAGGCGGGCGATACCGCGGTATCAAGTGCCAAACAGACTGAGGACAGCTTCTTCAGTCAGGCCATCAGGCTGCTGAACAAGGACTGAGACCCTCATTAACACTACACACCAGAACATATTCTGTGAATATCTATGGCCATGGTGTATATTTTATTACATTGTTTATATATATATTGTATATATATTGTATGTATATATATATATATATATATAGTCTCAAAAAGTGTATATTTTATTACATTGTTTTATATATATATATTGCCATGATGTATATTCTATTACATTGTTTTATATATATATTGTTAATACTTTCTTCTTTTTTTTGTGTGGATATTGTATAGTTTATTCTCATTCTTATTCTTTTTTTAGTCTGCTACTGCTGTTTTGCACATAAGAATTTCACGAACCGATTATACTTGTATAAAAGGGGATGTGACAATAAAAACTTGAAACTTGAAACTTGAAACTTGAAACTGTGGGTAAAAGGTCACGGCACACGGCTGTTATCATCTTTCCTCTACGTCACGGTGTGGACCATGATCTTTGCATTCAGTATTACGCCCTTTTTAAAATGGATTTTCTTTTGGGAGGTCCTGTCATTATCATAATCACCAGCGGCATCTGTAATTTGCACCCATTGCAAATTTGCCAGATACGTAATTCACTCAAGTGTTTTATGACATTTCACATTTGGGGCGAAGCGCAGAGATTCCAGGGAAAACACGCGGCGCGTGTTGTGCCGTTAATTAGTGTTGATTGGCCTCCATGAACACAGGAAGTGATTTTCACACGTTCAGAGGTACAGTAAATGAACTCTTTCGGTTTGACTCTGCATATATCAGTTTTGTGTGTGTAAAGTATCTCTGTATTTACTCACATAGCACATGCACATTGCATGAGAGGATTCCTCCTCTAAAAGTAATCCCATTGGAATAGTGTGACTTTAAACATAGTGCTTCAGAGCAGTTGTTCCCAAAGTGGCTGCGGAACCCCGTGGTGCCATACACACTGTGCCATACACACTGCGCCATACACACTGCGCCATACACACTGCGCCATACACACTGCGCCATACACACTGTGCAGCGACGTGGCGGGAGTGGTTTCCAATTATTGTTGTTCCCTTTTGATAACATTGTATCCCACTTTTTCACAGAGAATAGAGCTAAAATAAGCAGATAATAGATGTGTGCTGTGACATTCTCAGCTCTAAGGGGTGCATGAGAGTGTGTCGCTGTGGAGCCGTTGTTTAAAATAAGTTGAGGGGCGACTGCTTTAGATTCCTAAACTGAACATGATGAGTTCAGATCTAGCGGTGAGTTTGTTTTCAGTTTTTGGTCCAAACTCAGAGGGAAAGATACACTTTAAATTCTGAATGTAAGGGGTGGACACAGTATCAGAGAAACTGAAACTGGGCTCTTGGCAGATGATGGACATCAGGCTCTGGATGCGCGTGAATTAAGTTTAACAATATTTAATGGCAAGAAGTGTAAACAAACAGTCGAGGCTCAGGATCGTGGGTTTCGTGGTGATCCGGGCTCCTCAGGAACCAGCTTGAAGGATCCGGGTCAAGACGAAAGAGAAAGATATTTCCCCAGCCCAAAATCAGCCAATCAGCTCCTCTCAAAGGTAGTCCATCCTCTAACACCTTCCTGTTGGATAAAAGTCCTGCTATCAGAATGGAGAGGTCAAACGTCATGAACCCCGGGTCAAAACGTCACTTCCGGTCAAGTCGCTAGACAAGTATTTTCACAATAAAAGCCCCGTCTGTTATTGTCACTTCACAGACTTCAACCGGCTTCCACAATCTGAAATACTAACTAACATTCACTCTCATGAACATACATTAATTCTTGCCATTTACATTTGCATAGAGTAGACAGTACCCCTATGCTTCGTAACACATTCACAACAATATCAATATTCTCCCGAATATTTCCTATTTCAATATCTTTCTATATGTATTAATTTAAAGCTCAAGACTTCCTCTGCACATGTGCATAATCAAAATAAACTATTACAACCTAACAACAGCTATTCAAATATACTGTAAATGCGTGGTTGAGAAAGCTGTGCAGAGTTGTTTTGTGCGTCGGTTTCCTGCTCGTGCCACCGTGCTGAACGAGGAACTTTGATCTAATTGCGAAACATTATTTGGGAGTGACATTTTGTTAGCCCGCGTGTGATGATTGACTTTCTCTTTTTTCTCTTTAAATTAACAATGATACCACCAAAAAGGCTGTGTGTGTGTGTGTGTGTGTGTGTGTGTGTGTGTGTGTGTGTGTGTGTGTGTGTGTGTGTGTGTGTGTGTGTGTGTGTGTGTGTGTGTGTGTGTGTGTGTGTGTGTGTGTGTGTGTGTGTGTGTGTGTGTGTGTGTGTGTGTGTGTGTGTGTGTGTGTGTGTGTGTGTGGTAGGTCATTTGCAGCTGCAGGCTGTGTGTGTGCGTCCCAACAGGAAGGTCTTGTTTAGTCTCTTTTCCAGTGGGCCCCAGGCAGCGTGTGGTAGATATCTCTTCACTCTCTCTCTGGGAACACTTCTCTATGGCCAATATGCACACACACACACACACACACAAATCCTCGACATTCTTCTGCACAATTCGTCAACCTGTACAGCAGCACTCACTGACGGCAGAATCATTTTTGCGCTTGCAGGTGGGCGGGTCGCACCGTGCATGTTTGAGCCGGTTGATTTTACACGCAGACACAAACGCACACGCGTGCATCTCTTGTACATCGCACACGCATCCTCGCGGGTTAAAAGTGCTGAGCTGTGGACGTTCTAGGAGGACATTTAGTTTTGTGTGGAGCTAGCGGGGGGCAGATAGGTAACCCACTGTGAATGTACACACACACACACACACAGCCAGTGAGCATCTCTCGGGGTCAGAGTTGAACGCTGCTGTAAGCTCTGCCGTGCCCGTGTCACGCTCCTCCACTGTCCGCCCCACTTTTGATCGATGAGAGGAAACTCGGTGCTTAAATCGGGGTTACCCGGGTTCTGGGGGGTCCGCGAGGGTTAGAGGCAAAAAAACAACAAATCTTTCAGCTAATCGTCTTTGTGCCGACTTTGCGGTTAGAAATGGAAATAGTTGCTGGAGGGCTGCTCTGGTTTTCCGTCAACATTTGAAGTTGTATGTTAACAACACGATGCTGTTCAGCGGTGTAAACCAGCGTTTCAATAATTTGGCTCACGGAATTATTTGTAATGAAGTGATCGGCCGTACGTTCATTTGAGGCTGCGGGTTGATCCGTGTTTACCCGTTAGCGTTGGTGCCTTCGAGCCGTCTGCTTTTTTTGTTATTCTCTGGAATCTGTATTTAAAGGCTTATCTATTGTTAGGTTGTAGTGGATTTTATGTACACTTGCACATGTAAATATCTTTATCTTTATCTTATGCTCCGAAATGCTGAGATCAGGATCTGAACTTCAACAACGACTCAACACTTGTTTGGATCCATGACTTTCTTTGTGAAACCAACCTGTGTATTTGGTGTGAGTCTCCTCCCCTTCATTTGGCATTAGGGTGCTCTTGATCGGTGTCATCCTCCCGCTGTACGCCGACAGCCTCTCCCTCAGCCCTCTCAGGAGCGCACGGTGCCACGCTCGGCTGACTTGTTTGCGCTGATGTCAAGTTTTCGCGGTGAGCAGGCGGTTACCATATGCCACTGTGCTGCCGTCGCCCCCGATGTCAGTCAAGCGAACGTCAACCCGAGCTCAGAAACACGGCGACACACACACACACAGTCGCTCGCACTCGCACACTGTACACACGACTGCGCTTGCCGTGAAGCAAATGCAGGAGTAGGAACAAAGGAATCTGTTCGGCACGGCCCCGGCACGCTGCTCTTCCTCAGCTGACTGCGAGGCGGCGGCGGCGGTTCCCAACGCGAGAGAAGTTCCCGTCAAACAAAGACCGACACAGGGTTCGTACGGTTATGGAAAACCTGGAAAAGTCATGGCATTTTAAAATGGTCATTTCCAGGCCTGGAAAAGTCATGGAAAAAACTTAAATCATAAAAGTTTTGGAAAAGTCATGGAAATTTGTTAAAATCACATGTTCATTTACGCCGAGTTTGAAATAATTAAAAATTTTTTTTAAAGAAAGACGCTCAAAATATAAGACGGCGTACGCTCTCAATACGCAACGTTTTCTACATGTTTCAGGTTTAGAGTGAGATTTTAGTTTGGTCATGGAAATTTGGTTTAAAGTCATGGAAAAGTGTGTGTGTGTGTGTGAATGGTTAGATTATAATCTGATATGTAGGTGGGCACCTGATATGTTATGCTGCACACTTACGGCAATCAGATATTAATCGTGGTCACAATGCTGGCTTCCCACAATTAAATAACACACATTATTGACGTTTTAAAATACACGCTCCACTCATAGAAATCTCTGCTGCATATCAAACCGAGCGCTTTCATAAGCTAACAGCCGACCATCGGGGGGCGATGAAGATGTTTGACTTTACTTAAATCAGAAGCTGTCATGCAGCGACAATATTGTGTCCCGGCTAATCCCTTCGTCAATCGACAAAAGAATAATACAACTTTTTTGAAAATGTACAGCTTTTCACATTTAACTGATTTTATTTGATGCACCAAATGATTAATTAATTATGAAAGTAATCGTTAGTTGTAGCCCTAATCTGATAAATAATCACAATCTCAATATTCATAAAAATATTCCTAATTATAATGTTGGACATTATCTGGCAGCCCTACCTGTGTATACATGTGTGTGTGTGTATGTTTGAACGTTGACATGTATATTAAAGCTCTTTGAGAGGTCAGAATACTAGAAATGCGCTGTATACATGAAAGTCCATTCACTATTAGGAACCCTGCAATCTATGGTTGTAAACACCAAGCCAGAGACACTACTACTGGGCATGTCACCCCGCCCTCTCACCCCTCCTGTTACCTTCACATTTACTAACATCTTTTACCCTTTTTGACCACAGCAATTAAAACCTGCAGAAAATGATTAGAATGAATATTGTTTCCCAAGTTTAAGTGTGAGGTACTTTATGTTTGTTTGTTGATACCTAAATAGTCCTTTAAATAAATACAAAAGTTGATATTTCTTATATGTTTTACACAGTGAAAAACAGCCTGGGGTCAAATTGACCCCAAAGAACACCGATGCGTACAAGTTGTGTTCAGGACAGTGAAAACATATCATGTGAATTTTATGTTTTCCCAGTTGTCCCCAATAAATTAGGAAAAGTCATGAAATATGAAGCAAAAAAAATTATGTCAATCATATTTTTAGAGACGTTAAACATTGAATGGGGTCAAATTGACCCCAAAGGTAACAGGAGGGTTAAGACTTTTATAATGTATTGTTGATTGATCAGCACACCACGATCATATTATCGTCAGTATCGTCAGTACTCAACCCTAAACCTCTTCAATCCTCTCCCTCAACTCAAAGGTCCTACATTTTATTTTTTTATTTTAAATTTATTTAACCAGGAAATGCCTCATTGAGATTAAAAATCTCCTTTACAAGAGCGTCCTGGCCAAGACAGCAGCAGCAGCACGTCACACAAAGTTTCAGACAATATAAC